>NC_058130.1:84702577-84752586 GCF_016433145.1 Gracilinanus agilis | reverse complement strand
ATACAGAGAGAGACAGAGACAGAGAGAGAGAGAGAGAGAGAGAGAGAGATGATTTTCCTGGGATAAGGGGGAACCAGACCAAAACTGCATACAGAGGAGTGCTGGCTGACCACTCCTCTCCCACACCTTTTGTGCTAGGTTCTAAACCTGGGCATAGGCCAGCTTCAGGATCTAGGGACCTGCGATACACCAACAATAAAGCATCCCAGGATTCACCCCTTGAAGTCCCAGGCCCTGGCACCAGCTCACAGTGAGGCCTAGAAATCCATAGCACTTTTTCAAGCCTGAGCTTTGGTGAAGACCTAATCCCAGGGCAAAATAGCTCATGGTGCTGAGCCCTGCAAACCAGCAGCAGAGAGAATTAGTAGTTTTTAGAATTCCCAGTCCACAAGAAATGGGAAAATGAGCAAATAGTAAAGTGCTAGATAAATGTGAGTTATTATTATTAAATATCAAAGTGAAGTCCTTTTGAGGCAAAGCAGGAAGAATCCCTTTTCTCAAATTGCCTCCTTCCTATTTGAATTTACATGCCATCCAATTTCAATATAATCTGTTGAAGTATATCAATCTTAATAGCCACATCAATATATTTCTGAAGATGGCTAATGTTATTTTTCTCACTATTATCTGAGCAAGTATGATTTTTTTCTTGATTCTGTAATTAAGAACTGGAATGAATGGGTGGAAGTGACAGTGGAAGTAGAGGGGGAGATTTCAGCTCAATGTGAGTTTATTAGAGTTTAAAATGGCCCATAGAGATCATCTCAAGGGAATGTGTGTTCAGTACTTTTCTGGAAATTTCTAGGGATTTCAGTAACATGTTTAACTCAGAATTTGGCATGATTAGCATTAGTAGCCCTGAAAACTGCTTTATGTTCTATTGTGATTTAAGTATCAGTTTCCCTGCAAATTATGAGTAATTATAAGTTGTTATTGAATCTCATTTTGTAGCTTCATTAATGGGAATGATGAATCTTTTATGCTTAACATTTCTTTTGTGTGAGGGAATAAAATGCCAGTCCTGACCTTGATTCATATTGTATACTGAATACTTTTCTACTCACCCTTTTTGGGGAAACCCTGGATGTGAGTCTAACCTTAATGGTTAAAAATCTGATACAATTATATTGAACTGAAATCTCCCCTTCACCTCTATTATAACTTCCATCCATTCATCCAGGTTCCCTATTGTAGAGCCAAGCAGATAAGAAGAAACTATATTACTCAGATGATAGTGAGAAGTTTTAAATAAAAATTTCCCTGAGGCACTATGGTAGTTCAGTGAATGAGAGTATGACAAAAGGGAACCTAAGCATTCTTGATAGAGGCAAGTCTTCCCAGGAGAGAACCCAATCTAACCATATACCTCCTTCCAGAGCAAAGGAGCACCTTAGTAGAAAAGGGAGTCATCTAGGACCCTATTAGTACAAGTTGGGGCTCAGCAGTGGGTGCCTTATTGTTAGATGTGGAAGAACTTTCTAATCATTAGAGCTACCTGATAGTTAAATGGATGGCCTTGGGAGAGAGTGATTTTCTGGTCCTTTAAGGTCTTCAAACAGAGTCTGGATAACTATTTTTTAAAACCCTTACCTTCTGTCTTAGAATCAATACTGTGTATTGGTTCTAAGGCAGAAGAGTGATAAGGGCCAGGCAATGGGGGTTAAGTGACTTGCCCAAGGTCACACAGCATGTTAGTGATAAAATTAGAACTGGTGTCTGGATTTCCTGATTCTTAGTTCACTTCTTTTTCCACTCCACTATAGTGTCTTGGGAAATTAGCTTTAGCAACACCTGTAGTTGCTTTCTTTTCCATGCCAAACTGGCTCTGCCAGATTGAAACTATTCCAGTGACTGAGAGAGCTTCTGAATTTCCAAGAAAGGTTCTGATCTTGGAGGTGAGATGTCTTGTCATTTAAAAAAGTTCTCATTTTAAGAAATGAAAGAGAGAAGGATAATAGATGTTGTTTTCCCCACCCCATTCAAGAAAGGAGGTGAAAAATTCTAGATCCATGTTGGTGAATCTATGGCATGCATGCTGGAGGGACTGTTTCTTTCACCCTCTCCACCAAGCCTGAGGACATTTTCCACTTCACCCACCCCTCTGCCCAGCAGCCCAATGGGAGAGCTTCTTCTATCCCCTGTCTGGTATAAGGGGGCAACTCACATGCACTATGAAGGTGCAGTTTGGGCACTCAGTCTCTAAAAGGTTTGCCATTACTGCTCTAGACCCTTGACTTATGTTCCATTCAGCACTCTAGGGAAATATAGCACAGTATAGAAATATCTTGATCTTATCCTATAGTTGTGAAAACAGCATAGGGCTTTAAAAGTTTTTAAGTGGCAATACTATGAAAGGTTACTAGATGGGAATATTGTAACAGTGCTATTTAACATTGTCTCTGTGTATGTGTGTGTATACAAGACATACTTGAATTTTAATTTTTTTAACTGTGTCTCTGATTCACTGTTTCTTTTTCAGTATCTCTTGTTTTTCTCTTTGTCTATATTTTTGCTGCTCTTTTTAAGAGAAAATTTGTATTTCAGTAGACCAAGAGTATTGAACTTGGAATCAGAACATCAGCAGTAGAATCCTGTCTCTGATACTTGCACCCTGGGCAAGTCACTTAATTTCTCTGATTTTCATTAAAATGAGAATAATAACGTTTTATTATACGATGATTTGGAAAGAATTATTGGGAAGAAAAGCATGGGTTAGCATACAACCAATATATTATGAGACCTTTTATCTCTATCTTTCTTCCTCTCTTCATTTTCTCTCCATTCATTCTTTCTCATTCTTATCTTGTAATAAAATAGTATACATTTTAATTTTTTGCAGTATTGATTATATTGAGTTTTTATGTTACTTGTTCTTAATTTAAAACCAGATAAATGGAATATCTTATATTTCTCTCATTTAAGAGTAAATCAGTACAACTCTCAATTAAATCTCTCTCTCCCCCCCTACAAAGTCACCAGCTAATTTTTTCCCCTATGGATTAGGAAATAGGTTCCTACCTCTAGTTTAAATGTAAATGGACCAGATGCCAATGGAATGTTTCTTGAGAAGTTTCTACTCTACATCCTACCCAACTCCCACTGGGTTCTGGGGATTAGTTAATGATATTATGCATACCTGAATCAAGTCTAGATTTTCCTCTTCCAAACAAGGAAAAGAAGAAAAATTTGGAATGCTTCCTTGTGGATCTGAGCCATCAAATATATGGCACAGAGGAGAGCCAGCCAGACAGAATGTAGCAAGTGTGTGTATATAAGGTCAAGATACAGATGTAGCAGCTGTCTGTCTGTTGATATTTTTAGGTTCCAAGTTCCTGAAGAGCAGAGACAAGACAGTTAAAGCATTCTATGTAGTGCTATGTAGAACTCATTGGAGATTTTGTGAATAGGCAGTCACGTTGGTACTATTTGAAAAACAGAAAAGTTGATTAATGGAACAGATAAAGTAAATAAGACTTAGATGTAATGAAAATAGTAGCCTGGTCTTTGATAAACCCAAAGACACCAATAACTGGGGAGACTTCTTACTGTTTGTTTGTATTTGTATTTCCAGCATTTAGCACACTGCCTGATACATAGAAAACACTTAACACATGAGTTTTTGACTTGACTTGAAAAATTACAGGGAAAACTGGAAAACAATTGGGCAGAAATTAGGTTTACGTATAGTGGTGGTGAGCCTTTTATGTATTTTTCCACTTTATTTATTTAAAATTTTTTTCATGTTTACATGATTCATTTTCTTTCCCTCCCATTTTTCCTCTCCCCTCCTAGAGCTGACAAACAATTCCTCTGGGTTGTACAAATGTTGGCTGGTCAACCTTTTAGAGATAGTGCTGTCCCCCCCAGACCAAATGCCATGCACTGTTCCCCCTGACCATGTGCCATGCTCACCCCCCTACCAAGTTTTGGACACTCCCACCTCTTACCCTACACAGGGGAGAAAGCACTCCCATTGGGCTGCTGGGCAGAGAGATGGGTGAAGTGAGGAGTGTCCTCAGGCACATGGAGAGGGGAGGGGAGGAGCCTGAGTGCTCAGCTCCCTTCTAGCTCTACTGCCTGTGAACTGCCCACCTTACCTGCTGTGCACTCCCATTGGCTGCTGAGCAGAGGGGCTGGTGATGTGAAAAAATGTCCTCAGGCACAGTGAAGAGGGGGAACAGAGCTCTGCCCAAGTGTCTCTGCCTCTCTAGTAATGACCTGGGGAGGGGTGGCCATATGCCCTTAGAGCGTGCTTTGCATGCCATCTTTGGTACCTGTGCCATAGGTTCTCCATCACTGATATATTCTATAATAAGCTCCAAATGGATATACGATCTAAATAGAAATGTCATATAATAAACAAATTAGAGGAGAAGAGAAAGTAACATCTTTCATAAGTAGGGATAAGAAGAAACACTGACTGAACAAGAATAGAGATGATCAGAAAAGACAGTATCGACAATTTTGATTGCATAAAAGTGAAGTATTTTGCACTAAATGAAAAAAATACAGTGCAGTGAGAATTAGGAAATACTTGACTAGAGAAAATCTTCACAGCAAGCTTCTCTGATACCTACAATATATGGGGAACTTATGTAAACAAATTTATGCCATTTCCCAATTAACAAATGGTCAAAAGATATGGACAGCCAGTTTTCAAATGAAGGAATGAAATCCATCCACAATCATATAAAAATGCTAGAAATCAGTAAAAGAGAAAGATAAATTAAAATAATTTTTAGACTCTCCCTTATATGCATCATGTTGATACAGATGACAAAAAATGACAATTTTTGGAGGAACTATGGGTAGACAGAAACAACTAATTCACTGTTGGTGGAGATGTGAATTGGTCCAGTTAATCTGGAAAGGCAATATAGAACTAGGTCCCTGAATCACTAATTGTGCATATCCTTTGATCTACTATGATGGCATTTAATAAATACTTGTTTATTGTTTGTTACAACTACTGGGCAACTACTTTGACCCTATCCAGAGGGAAAAGATACACACACATATATATGTAAATAATATTTATAGATCTCTTTTGTTGTTATAGCAAAGAACTGAAAACAAAATAGATGCCTATCAATTGGAGGATAGCTGAACAAATTATAATATATAATAGAATATTATTGCATCACAAGAAATGATGAAAAGGTCAGACTCAAAGAAACCTGAAGACTTATATGAACTGATGCAAAGTTAAGTGAATAGAACATGGAAAGTAATTGATAAAATTAGTACAATAGTATAACAAAAAAAACTTTGAAAAAATTAAGAACCATGACTAATAATCAATCATGACTATTAGAAGACTAATGACAAAATATGCTTTCTACCTTTTGCAAGAAAGATTAGAGGTGCAGAATGAGGTATACATTTTCAGATTTGACCAATTTGTGAATTTTTTTTTTGCTTGACTATGCTTATTTGTTGCAAGGGAGAGCTTTATTGTAAAGGGGAGAGTTGGGAAGGAGAATAGGCGAGTAATGACAGTAATGCAAAAAAATTGTAAAAAAGAGAAAAGAACATTAATAAAAATTTTAAAAACACACCAAAGCAGAAGGAAGTTTATTAAAAAACCCTCTTACCTTCCATTTTAGAATAAATACTGTGTATTGGTTCTAAGGCAGAAAAGAGGCAAAGGTTAGGTAATGAGGATTAGGTGACTTACCCAGGGTTACACATCTAGGAAGTGTCTGAGACCAGATTTGAACCCAGCACCTTCTGTCTCCAAACCTGGCTCTCAATCCACTTAGCTATCTAGCTACTCCCCAGAAGCAAGTTTGAAAGAGGACACAGACAAGCAGGACAGTTTTGTTCTCATCATAGTGTATTTAAAATATAGGCCCCAATTAGTGAAGTGGCTGCATGAATGAGAATAAACCAACCATTCAAAGGATTCTTCATTTGCACTAATTGGAACCTAATTCTACTTAAATTATACATAACAGAAATTCAGTTTCATATAGAATCCTCTTTTCCTGTTTAAATATTGAGTTGTCCATTTGTTGAAATTTTCAAGTTTGCAAAAAAAAAAAATTTAAAAATGCAATTCTTCAGGAGTCACTTGGGTATGGGCTATATCTGTGGTGGCGAACCTATGTCATACATACTACAGATGGGCATGCAGAACCCTCTCTGTGGACACAAGTGCTGTTGCCTACCAGAGTGCATTACTGGAAATGCAGAGGGACTCAAACAAAGCTGCTTCCTTCCCCCTCTCCACCATGCCTGAGGACATTCCTCACTTCATTTGCCCTTCTGCCCAGCAGTCCAATAGGAGTGCTTCCTTCCTCTCCTGTTTGGGATAAGGCACAGCATGTGGTTTCTGGGTGGCAAGGCATGGCATGAGGTCTTTAAAAAGTTGGCCGTCACTGAACTATACCAAAAGCATACTCCCATTAGTTTGATTTGGGTAGTACCTGCTTATGAGGACTGTGGTTATAGATGATGGTAATTTGTTAATCATAGGCTAGACAATCCCATTGCCAATTTGCTCCATCAGACAAACCACACATCTCTTTCTGTGTTTTTTTTTACATGTACATCTGTTTAGTCTCTGAGTTCATCATCTACTCTCTTGTGCCTCTGTGCTCTATAGGTCTTCATGTCTCTGTCCAAGGTATTAGTAGTATAATGAAAGAATACTGAAATGGGGAAAAAAGAGGCTCCAGTTCTGGCTTTTCCATTTATCAGTTATGTGACCTTAAACAAGTCACTTTACTACTAAGAAGTTCAGTTTCTCTATCTGTAAAATAGGAGAATAACTCCCTTGAATATATATGGAGTTGTGAGAATCAGATGAGATGTGTGCTAAAGTAATTTGGAAACTGTTAACTAGTATAAAAAATACTGTCATATTTTCAAGCTGTCTGCAAAATTCAAGGACTCAGCTAGGAAGTTGAACTATAGAGGCAGAGGGTTAGCTGTGACTAAAGTCTTAACAAGGGCATCATCCTATTCTGAGGATTCCTTCAGACAGTAGATAAAGCAGGACGATCTAGGACCTCTGGACTGGTTTTCCTAAATGGATTCTAATATTATAGTCTCAGAGCTGATTATATTGTTAGTAGTGAGCTAAGTGAGCTCTATCCTGGTGGATGGTAACCATGGGAATTTGGTATAGTTTTTCATAATCCTCCACCTTTCAAGCTTCTCATCTGCTTCCTCTTTCTGTTCAGGTGGTCTATAGTATATGTATAAGGACAATATTGCTTCTATTTCTGCCACTATATATCTCTACACAATTGTTCTCTGGTATGCTTCTCCCCTTTGGGTCTTAATTTTCCTTAATGAATATATATATATTTTTAAAAAGTTAATTAATTTATTTTAGGTTATAGTAAAATTCCCAGATATTGCACCTCATCCCTACTCTCTCTAGTACTGCTGTATCATAGAAAGCATTACCCAATTAAAAATGGCATATAGAAATCATGTCTTTTGTGTTTCCTTTTAACAGTTCTTTTTTGGAGGTGGACATTCACAAGTTATTCTTCAAATATTAATTCCTTAGCTATATATAATGTTCCCTTGGTTCTACTCATTTTACTCTTCATTATTTCATTTAGTTTTTTCTACATTTTAATTAACCTGCTCATCTTTTCTTTCAGTGCAGTCATATTCCCTCACTTATAGCACAACTTGTTCAGCCATTTGCTAGTCTACAAACATCCCCTGAATTTCTAGTTCTTTACCACCACAAAGAGAGCTGCTATAAATATTTTGGAACATATAAGTTCTTTTATTTTTCCCCAATCTCCTGGGGAAACATACCCCATGGTGGTATTGCTGGATCTAAGGCAGTGATTCCCAAAGTGGGTGCTACTGCCCCCTGGTGGGTGCTGCAATGATCCATGGAGGCGGTGATGGCCACAGGTGCATTTATCTTTCTTATTAATTACTATTAAAATTAAAAAAAATTAATTTCCAGGGGGATAAGTAATATTTTTTTCTAGAAAGGGGGTGGTAGAAACCACTGGTCTAAGGGTATAAGCAGTTTTATAACTCTCTGGGCATAATTCCAGATTGCTTGATAAAGATATTTTCTTAATACAGTATATAATGGTATGCTTCTTCCCTCACCCTGACATACTTTAATCATTATATTCCTTGTAAATAAGGTATATGCTTCCACAGCTTTTTTCTGGGCCCCTATTTGTGGCCTTTCTATCTTGGCATAACTTAGCACAGTCCACTAGGACCTAGCATCATTTCTACAGCACAGTGAGATGTTGGAGAAGACTTTAGAGGAGGAATTTGTAAGCCTGGGTCAATTAATGGCTCAAATTTTTGAATATAAGTTTTGGGACAAGAATCATCTACTTCCAAAATTTCAGTTTGAGTGAATCATAATGTGTAACCACTGCTAATTTAATATGATTTACTTATGATATTATCCTAAAGATGTACTCCAACATAATGTAACTAAAAGCAAAGAGAGTTCATTGCTCACAAGTATTATAAAATAGCTCAGGTTAACTGCTTACCATAAACATTCACCTAAGAGAACATGATACATTAAAAATGTTTCCTATCAAAATCTTGTTTCTCTTCAGAGCCACTTTTTTTGGAGTACTCAGACTGCTTTCTATTTTTCTTTTCTTTATTTTAAAACTCTTTGTCTTTGCAAATGTTCCAGATGAATTCTTTAACTTGGGGCCTGCCAAATCCATGACTATCCTCTCTGCTTCTTATCTGGCCTTTCATAGTTTCAACAGAGAGCTTCAGCCAAGAAAATGGAAAATGATGTAATTTGATGGACTTCATAGATAAAATCATTCACTGACTAGGAAGAAAATTGCATTAGGAATTCCGTTTCTTTTCTTTTTGGAATGAAAGTATTAATAACAAACAAAAAGATAGGAACAGTTTAGGTAACCCATAATTGGATTTTACAAATATTCCTTTCAGGGAATAAATGAAAAATGTGCTCCCTGGATAGGAATGGATTAGCATTCTCTGTGAGCTCCTCACAGTTTAGTAATTTAGTTTCAGGAACTATTCAGAATTCTCATTCCTGTCCTTATTCCTGTATATTTCTTTCTTATCACTCACTGGCGTCAGAAGGGTAGCATAATTAGAACCCATCTCTTCTTATTAATTATTTAGGCTTGTGGTGCCTATAGAAAGCCAAAGTCTTCTAGAGTTACTCAGTGCCATAGAATGACATAATGGAAAATGCTGAGAATGCAGTCCGAAGACCTTGGTTCTAGTTTTAGAATAAGAAATGTTAGAGGTAGAAGGGAACTCCAACCATATTTGAAGAAGAGTTCCCTGTCCAATACTACCAAGAATTGGCCATTCAGTTTTGCTTGGAGGCTTCCAATGAGGTGGAATCTGCTGCCTCTTGAAAAAGCTCATGCTATGTTTGTTTAGATCGGATTGGTTAGAAACTTTTCCTCTTTTTGGCTTCCTCTCAAGCAAGTGAACAGCTTCCAAATTTTCATAAGGCTCTTAGTAGTCACCCTTTCCCCTCCTACAACAACAATAATAATGTTGCATTTATACAGCACCTTCCAGTTTGCAAAGCCCTACACATTGTCTCATTTGATTAAGTACAAAAGGAGGCACCTCCAGATATTGAAAGCCATTCCTAAAAGTTAAAATCATTCCTTCTCATAAAGGGCAACTCTTCTGAGTTCTGAGAGAAAGTTCAACTTGAATTTTAAAAATAAACTCTTTTTCAGGCTTTAAAACAGTAGGAGAGAAATTTTATGACAAATTTTTTGAGAGTCCATCAGAGTTTGAAAGAAAAGTATAGTACTCTGAAAAATGCATCTCTTGACTTGAGGGAGATGGGAGCATGGGTATGAAACCACCAACAATTTTTATTCCTATAATGACTCTGCCATAAAAAAGAAAAACAAATTTTGGGGAGGGAACTGAAGGGGACAAAAGATTTGGTTCTAACCTTGGGACCCTTCTCTCACTCTCAGAAATTATTCTCCTAAGATCCATTGCTTGACTTTGAGTTTACTAATAGATTGTACTTTGGTTAGGATTGTACTTAGGTTAGAAATGTATGTCATTTTCCCCCAATTAGATTGTCAGTTTTATAGGCATCTGATTGGGCAAATTGGCTTCTAATAATTGTTTTAATTGTTGATAGTGCATTCACCTTGTCCGTTTTTGATACCAGTAATTTGGTTTTCTTCTTTCTTTTTTAAAAATCAAATTAACCAATGGTTTACCTACTTTATTGGTTTTTCATAAAACCAAATTTTAGTTTTATTTATTGCAATGATTTTAAAATTCCAGTTTTATTACTCTCCCTTAACTATCATGATTTCTATTTTATTTCTCTTTTGGTTTTTAATTTGTGATTTTTAATTTGTTCCTTTTCTAGTTTTTTTTTTTGTTAATACCAAATTCATTGCTCTGTTTGCCCCCACCTCCCACCCACCTCCATAAGCATTTGAAGCAGTACTTAGGGGGAAATGTTCATCTTTAAGTGTTTTATAGATGAGCTCATCCCATTCATTTTCATAATAATGATTACTAACTGTGTATACTATTTTCTTCTGTTTTTCCCTTCCCCTTCCCTTCCTGAAAAATCAGTTTTGATTAGCATTCTCTCTTTGCATTCTCTCCCTTTTTCTTATCTCTATCCTCTTCTACTTCTCTCTTGGGTAAGAGAGATTTCTAGCTACTGAGTATGTGCATGTATATATGTATATGTATATATGTGTGTGTGTGTGTGTGTGTGTGTGTGTGTGTGTGTGTATTCTTTCCTCTTTGAACAAGTTCAGATGAAAGTGGGGATGAAGTGTTGTCTGATCCCCTCCCAATTTTCCTCTGCAATGTAAAAACTCTTTCTTGCATACCTCTTTTATGCGAGATAATTTCTACCATTCTTCCTCTTCTTTCCCTTATCTCCCAGGGCATCTTTCTTTCTCACCTTTTAACTTATTTTTTCTGGATCATCTCAACATAATTGATTCATAGACACACTCTCTGTCTATATAGTTATAACTTCCCTAATAATGATAAAATTCTAAGGAATTACATGTATCATCTTTCCACATAGGAATGTGAACTGATTAACCTTATTAAATCCTTTGTGATTTCTTTTTCATATTTACTTTCTATGGTTCTCTTGAGCCTTGTGTTTCATGTCAAATATTCCATTTATCTCTGGTCTTTTCATTAGGAATGCTTAAAAATCCTCTATTTCATTAAATATCCATTTACCCTGAAGAATTATACTAGGTTTGTCCAGGTAGGTTAATTTTAGTTATATTCCTAGCTCTTTGCCTTTAGGAATATCACATTCCAACCCTTCACTGCTATATCATGGAAGCTGCTAAATCTTGTGTGATCCTGACTGTAGCTCCATGATATTTGAATGATCTCTTTCTGGTTGCTTGCAGTATTTTCTCTTTGACCTGGGTGCAGTGGAATTTGGCTATAATATTCCTTGGACTTATCATTCATTTTGGGATTTCCTCAGGAGGTTACTGGTGGATTAATTCAATCTCCATCTTGACCTTTGATTCTAAGATGGGGCAATTTTCCTTGATAATTTCTTGAAATATTATGTCTATGTCTAGCTTTTTTTTTATCATGGCTTTTAGGAAGTACGATAATTCTTAAATTATCTTTTCTCAATCTATTTTCAAAGTCAGTTTTTTCCTGAGATATTTCACATTTTCTTCTATTTTTTCATTCTTTGGATTTTGTTTTATAGTTTCTTGATATCTTATGCAGTCATTAGTTTCCACTTACTCAATTTTAATTTTTGGAGAATTATTTTCTTCAGTGAGTTTTTGTACCTCTTTTTCTATTTGACCAATTACACTTTTTTTTTAACCCTTGTACTTCGGTGTATTGTCTCATAGGTGGAAGAGTGGTAAGGGTGGGCAATGGGGTTCAAGTGACTTGCCCAGGGTCACACAGCTGGGAAGTGGCTGAGGCCGGGTTTGAACCTAGGACCTCCTGTCTCTAGGCCTGACTCTCACTCCACTGAGCTACCCAGCTGCCCCCAATTATACTTTTTAAGGAGTCCTTTCTTTAGTGAGAGTTTGTAAATCTTTTATCATTTAGTCAATTCTGTTTTTTAAAGATGCTCTTCAGTATTTTTTGTACCTCTTTTGTCAAGGTGTTAATTCTCTTTTCATAATTTTCTTACATTACTCTCACTCACTCCCCTCCCCCATTTTCCTATATGACTTAAATTTTTTTCTTTTGCTCCTTTTTAAAAAAAATCACTTTCTTTATCTCTTCCAGGAATCCTTTCTGGGCTTTCCCTTTGAGGCTTTGCTTATAGCTGTTTTCACACCATTGTCTTCTTCTGAGTTTTTCTCTTGATATTTGTCACTATGGCAACTTTTTAAGATCAGGTTTTTTGGTTGTTGTTGTCTCATTTTCCCCTAGCTTATTTCTTGTCTTTGAATTTTATATTATCAATGGGCTCTGCTCACTGGGTGGGGAAACTAACCCAAGTTTCAAGATTATTTGAATCTAAGACTTGGAATTGAAAGAGATTTCAGTAGCAATCTAGTCTAATCTGTACATAAAATGAGCTCACATTATAGAACATACAATAAATGGTTATCCAGTCTATACTTAGAAATCTACAAGGATAGAGGGGTGGGGCCATCTTTTAAGGTAGCACGATTCCACTTTTCAATAGCTTTAATTATTAGGAAGTTTTTCCTGACATCGAATCTAAGTTTGCCTCTTTGTTACTTCCACTCATTGTTTCTAGGTCTATTTTCTAGGACCAAACAGAACAAGTCTAATCCTTCTTTCACATGCTAGCCCTTCAAATACTTGAACATATCTGTCTCGTTCTCCACTCCCCTCTCTATACCCCAGTATTCTCCTCTCTAGGCTAAATAAACCTATTTCCTTCCACCAATTCTTACATTTTATATTATTCATTTCCATTCACTTGATGCTCTAAAATTCAGTCCTACTCTCTACTTCCAGAACATTCACCCAAATATCCTACCTCTGTGAACTTACCTATGCTATGCTCTATGTCTGGAATCTTTTCCTTCTGCATCTTCACTTGTTAATTTTCTTCTTCTTTTTCAGTTCTTTTGGACTCTTTTGAGCTCATTTGAGGTTTTCTTGTCAAAGATACTAGAGTGGTTTGCCATTTTCTTCTCTGGCTAATTTTACAGATGAGGAAACTAATATAAACAGGGTTAAGTGATTCTTGAGGGTCATACAGCTAGTAAGATTTGAACTCAAGAAGATTCATCTTCCTGAGTCCAGGCCTGGCACTCTATCAGTACCATCTAGCTGCCCCACTAATTTCCTAGGCATCCTTTAAAGCTTAATTAAATTGTCACTTTTTTTAGGAAGTCTTCCCTGGTCCCAAGGTGTTAATGACTTCCCCTCTCAGACCTTGTATAAGAGAGTGTTAGGAGCCTTTCTAATATTCTTTAATATATTCATTTCTGTTTCTCTTTCATTCCCCTATTAGACTAAAGTTTCCATGAAGGCAGATGTGGAAACTGAACCCCAGAGAGATTTAAATAACTTGTTCAAAGTCACATATACTTACGTGTCAGAGTTAGGATTCAAACCCAAGTCCACTATCTCAAAATTCAGTGGTATTTCAGCTACATAGAGGAGCCGCCTTCCATATGAGAGTGTGTTCAAGGAACTCGTCATGATTAGATTATAGCTTAAGATAACATTTCACATGAGGAGCTCTTTTCAAATATTTGTATGGCTGTTATTATTAGACTAATTCATTTTGTCCCAGCAAGCAGAGCTCAATGTGGAAGTAGTTGAGAGACATATTTAGGCTCTCATTTTGAAAAAAACTTCCTAACAATTAGACTTACTTTCCAAAAGTAGTTTGGATTGCCTTGGGAAGTACTGGGCTTCCTCATACTGTTGCAAAATTAAGGCAATTTTTAGATAACTGCTTTCTGGGCTGTTCTCATGGGGATTCTTGGTCAGGTATGATTTGGACTAGAAAGTCTATGAAGTCTTTTTGAACTCTGAATCTGTTGCTTTGTGGTTTGAACTCAGAACCATTGTGATTCACATATTTTTACTCTCTTCCTATTCCCTTTATAAACAGAAGAATGCTGACTGATTCCAGGCATCATTCCAGAGATATTTTTTTTCTCTGATAACTGTTGTGAGGCAAATGAACTTATCTTTCATATTCTATTTTATCCAAGGAACCCTTGCTTTTGATTTCTTCATTTCTGGGAGAGCTTTGGTGGGCCAGAGCTTTCCCCTTAAATCATAGTACTCAGACTCTGTTAGTTATTGCTTCTGTAGTTCTCCATGGAAGAAAGCATTGTAGCTTTGTGATGAAGCATACCCTGTCCAAGCAGAGCACCTCCTCTTACATGTGGGCTTTAGTCAAGCAATCCAAGTTAAGTGGTTTTGTATCTACTTAATATAATAATTTATGAGACCTCATTGATTTCTAAACTTTCCTGTATGCAAGTTCCTGACAAATTAGTCAAAGGAAATGTATTTAATAAAATAGCATTGTAAGAAAAGTAATAACAGAACATTTCCCTCATAGCCAGGACACACTTTTCCACATACACTAGCACTGGAAAGAGTCTTCTAGTGATGCTATCATGCTGCTCCCATTGAGTCCATTCCTTGCTGGTCCAGTGTATATATTCTGTGTGTAAGAGTTTATCGT
This sequence comes from Gracilinanus agilis, assembly GCF_016433145.1. NCBI lineage: Eukaryota > Metazoa > Chordata > Mammalia > Didelphimorphia > Didelphidae > Gracilinanus > Gracilinanus agilis. The sequence goes on along the minus strand of NC_058130.1, from coordinate 84,737,951 downwards.
GTATTCTCTGCTGGGTGTTGCTCTGCTAACTCTCTGCCAGGTAGTGCTCTGTTAGGCTCATGTTCACTGATGGGTGCTGCTCTCATGGTCACCATTTCTTCTGATCTTCTGAACTTCTTTCTAGTTCAAACTCTTGGGCTTGATCTCTTCAGGGTGCCTGCGCCACTAGAGAACTGATATATCTGAAAGATGTTAGGTGGAAAGACAGGGTAAACGAAGGATCTTTCTTGGCTTCAGATATAATGGTGACTAACTTGTACCAACTGTTTAGAGACCTATGTGATACTCTAGGTTTCTAAACAAAATTTTGACTTCATTGATTTATTGATACTTCCTTTTGGACAGAGCCATTGATACTGGAAGTTTTCCACAGGCCATTTTCAAATGTTTTATCTTTGCTGGGGCTTTTCCATTCCTAGAAGTATAAGCTACCACTAATAAAAGTTCTTTTGGCTAGCATATTGTGGTTCTCATTGCCTTGGCGCTCCAATAATATAAACACAGACTGTTCAGATCTGACCTCAGACACTTCCTGGCTGTGTGACCCTGGGCAAGCCACTTAACTCCCATTGCCTATCCCTTACCATTCTTCTGCCTTGAAACCAATACACAGTATGGATTCCAAGATGGAAGATAGGGGTTTTAAAAAAAGACTGGGTTTAAAAAAAGACCAAGTATCTTTAGGGGGCAGCTGGGTAGCTCAGTGGATTGAGAGCCAGGCCCAGAGATGGGAGATCCTAGATTCAAATCTAGTCTCAGACACTTTCTAGCTGTGTGACCCTGGGCAAGTCACTTGACTCCCATTGCCTATCCTTACCACTCTTCTGCCTTGGAGCCAATACACAGTATTGATTCTAAGACAGAAGTTAAAGGTTTAAAAAAAATGAACTCAGGCTATGCTCAGACATTAGTCATCTTAGCTCCTTTTTTCCTAGGATGCATTGGCTGAGATCTTTAGATATAACTAAGGCCATGGGACATCATACCCACTTAAGGGACAACATCTAGGTAGGGTGTCCCTATGATAAGGTTGTCTGGTTTTGAGTACTTTTGTCCCAGACAACTATCTGACTCATTGCTAGAACTTATGAAACTCCATCTCCCTCCCCTGAAAACTAAAGGGAATATATAATAATTTTTCCCTCTACCTTATAGCTTAGAATCATAAGTACAGAGCAGGAATTAATACTATTTTGTGACATGGAAATCTATTATCCCTGTCTCAGTAACATGTTTTAAATGCATAAAATAAAATACTTAGGCTTACAATAGAAACTCTAAGTACCTAAGTATCTAAGTACAGTTATTAAAATATTGAAACAATTTCATGGGCACCATATTAAAAACCATTTATCTAGAATGTGAAAAGGAACTTAGGAATCATCTAGTCTTTGGGCAAACTACTGGCTGTGGGCCAGATGCAGCCCCTGAAATGTTCTATCCAGCTGCACAACATTATTGCTAATCTGATGAATACAATGAGTAGGATACAATACAATGAAACTTCAAAAGAAATGCCTTAGAAATAGACTGACAGATGAGCATTTCCTTTCCTTTGGCCCCCTCTTTAAAAAGTTTGCCCATCACTGATCTAGTCTAATGGTTCTGAAAGCATGGCCTGGGGACCTTGAGGGACCTTAAGGTCTTTCAAGACCAAAGTTATTTTCATGATAATATTAAGATGTTCTGATTTCCAATGTGGGAAATATTGATAGATAAAATGCACATAAACAACAGCTTTTTGTGAGGAAATCCTCATTAATTTTCAAAAGTATAGAGGGATCCTGAGCTCCCAAAGTTTGAGAACTACTTGTCTAGTCCAACTTCCACTTTTGGAGGAGGAAACTGACACCTAGAAAGCCTTAAAGATTCTTCCAACGTCATGTAGTCAGTAAGTGGTAGATGTGAACTTGCCATCTTCTAACATCAAATCTGAGGCTCTCCTCTACAATGGTGGAAGAGAACCTTTGGAGAAATTCACATTTTGGAAAGCATCTTTTTAGGACTTCCATATCACTTGGAGTGAATGCCTTTTATGTCTTTACGTGCACCACCCCCTCTCCTGGTTGTACAATGGTCCTGTCCACAACTGGTAACACAGAGACTACAGCTTTTGTAATTGGTTGATTTTCAGCGGTGTTACTGCTCCCTAAAAATTTTGATTCCACAATCTCCAGTTGGAGGATTGTGTGCTTATCTAATTCCTTTCCCTCTCTAATTTGCTTTAACACTTAGAACAGTAGCTTGATATTCCCCACTAGTTCCCCAGAGTCAGCATCAATTTTTGCAGGATTTGTCTTAAAGTATTGCCACATGTGAGTCAAAACTGCCTTAGAAATCACAAGGAATTGCCAAAGAGATAGGATTATTGCAATAGCCGTAGGGATGAAATATACATTCAGCAAGGGTAAGGGCAAACCATTTGTAATAATTGTATATTTCTAGAATTTGTTGCACTAAATTTGGGACTTTTACGAACCAAAAGTTGCAAAGACCTTGCATGAAAGACCAAACCATTATGGAGACACTGCCTAGAATAAATGTAATCCTTGCCAGATTCATTTTGGGTATTTCAGAAGATTTGCAGGTTTTTTTTACTAACTATGCTCGCCAAGTTGTAATAAGGGAATAAAACAGGTAGGGTTGTAATAAGGGACTAAGGCAGGTAGGGTGATAAGATAGTTGTAATAGGGGATAAGGCAAGTGGATGGGGTTTGTAGATCCCTAAGTCAGAAGGTAGGAAAGGAGGGTGGAGTAGTGGAGATAGTAAATTGAGGTGGTAGGAGGTGTAAGGGAATGACTGAGTTTTGGAAATATAAACACTGAAGTCTAAAGAGTAACAAAGGGAGAGGATGAAGTAATTGGGCAGGCAGCTGCAGCAGGGAGACACATACTGAGTACACAGGTTTGAGACAGAGACACTGAAGGGAAACAGACTGAGCCCTTCACATAGGAAGGGCACTTCTACAGACAAAGGTTAGGGCCAGCCAGAAATGGCTTGAAACTGACTAGAGGGCTTTCTAGTCAGTTTCTCAGGTTCACAAAGGAAGAGCCCAGAGGAAGTATGGGATCACCACTTCCTCCAAGATGGATGCCTCCAACTTCCTCAGGTCCCAGAGAGAAACTATTCTTTCTCCCCTTCTCCCTCTTTTATCAAACAACCAATGATTTAGCCAAAGGTTTGATTAAGTGACAACAGGGTTTATTGAGTTTCAGGGTTGATTGTAAAGGACAGAGGGATACAAGGTATCTCTAACAACTACCTAGGGAGAAGCTTCAGGAGGGGGAGGGACACAGGAATGGGAGACTGAGAAAGGACCTGCCCCACTCATTCTCAGGAGTGTTTGTTCCCTTTAAGGTTAGGAAAGTTGCATACAATGATTCAGGAGATAATTTGTATCAAGGCTAAGCCCTACTTGACTATGGGGAAAACTAAGTCTTCAGAGTTTGCTTGCTACCACCCAAATCCACCCTTCTCCCAAAACTACAGAAATTAGGAAAGGAAATGGTGATTGGAATAGGGAAGGTCAGGGAGATCCAGGGGAATTAGCTAAGCTACAAATCTTAAGAGAAAAGCTGCAGAATCAAGGCCAGGTAGTCAGCCCAAAGACTGAGCTCAATTGACTCTCCTGCTCTGACTGAGACTCCAGGATCAACTGCCTCTGGTCAGGGTTCTAAACCCTTTTCAATTGTCAGAAATTCTGCAGTAAGGCTTTGCAGGGTTGATTTGCACCCTTTTGCACTGCACATCAAATCTGAGGCTCTCCTTTACAATGGTGGAAGAGAACCTTTGGAGAAATTCACTAGGGCGCAAGACAAATTGACCAGGGTAATTCTCCTGCTTTGTTGACCAGTTTTTCCTCATCACATTTATGCTTATTCATTTGGTTTTCCTTCTCTTCAGATATGTTAAGAGAATGCTTTAAATATAATACTAACAAAATAAAAACTGACTACAACTGATAAAGAAAATGCAGGAAAACTTTTAAACAAATAATATTGCAAGCTTTAGCCCTTTCCAGGTGATGATGATCTAAGCACTGTAGATGGCATTGAAGTCTTTTGTCCCCTTTTACAGGATAACCACTTCCCATTTCCAGTTTGGTTATTATGTTGAGAAATAGCTGGGATCAAGTCTGGTATATCCAGCGTCTTTCCAGTCTGACTGTTTGCTTTGTTCCATTTTAATTTCTATTGTTATAAAGCATCACAGTAAAACTAAGTAAGCATCTCTTATAAAGACACTTAAGTGTAGATTTGACCACCATCAGTATCTTATCTTAGCATAAGATGCTCATTTTCACCTCTTGTAATTTTATTACTTTCCTTATAGGCTTGGCTCAATTGCCACCTCCTACAAGAAGTATATTCTGATTCCTCTCTTTCCCCCACAGTTGCTAGTGACCTATTCATCTTTTTTGTATTTACATATTATGCATTTTGTTTTTACATGTCTGTGTACACGTTGTTTCTTCCCAATAGAATATGGCTTCCTTGAAAGCAGGAACCATTTAGCTTTTGTCTTCATATCTCCAATATCTTGTATAATGCCTGGCACATGGATGGCCTTTAATAAGTGCTTAGTGAATAAATGAATGATCTAAATCCAGTTGGGGGATTTTCTTAGTCTCTTGGCTCATTGCTTCCAGGCAAAAATCCTGAGAAAATGTATGCAAGATCAATTGATGAATCAATAATTCAACAAGAATGAATTACTTATTATGTACCAGGCAAGTAGCTCTGTGAAGAGGCCTGGCATCTTTGCTACCACTAACACCAACCATTATGTTGCAAACCCCAGAGTAATTTAATTGACTATTAATAACATTCTTTACCATTGCTTAAGGAGTTATTAAGGAATTTTTAGCATGAACCCCATGGGCCATTTTCATGAATTCTTTGTTGCTTTCCAAACGACTAAATGGAAACAACTGCTTTAGTCATATTCTGACTAGGGCAGTACACAGTAGGACTATCATCTCCCTCTTTCTGGAATTTATGAACCATTTAGAGATCATTTAGTCTAGAGGACCTTAAACCTTTTTGTTTCATGGACTGCTTTGGCAGTGAAGTGAAGCCTGTGGACCCCTTGTTAGAATAATGTCTTAAAAGATATAAAATAAAATTCAGAGGATTGAAAGGAATGAGAATTATGTATTCTGAAATGCAATTATCAAGATAGTTTTTTTAAACCCTTACCTTCCGTCTTGGAGTCAATATTGACTCCAAGGCAGAAGAGTGGTAAGGGTAGACAATGGGGGTCAAGTGACTTGGCCAGGGTCACATGGTCAAGATAGTTTTTTAGAAGGTCATAGACTCCTGATTAAAACCCCTGCTAAAGTCTACTTTCCTTATTTTACAGTGGAGTAAAACTAAGGGTCAGAGAAGTATAATAACTTGCTTTAATTCATAATCAACTAAGCTGGGATTCAAAGCCAGATTCTTTGACCAAATCTAGTTCACATTATTAATATCATATTGGGTGGCTGAAGACATGCTGAAATGGAAAGGATGGAACATTTACTTCAGGTGCTATCTGTTTTTTGATTTGTGTCATCAGCGTGTTTGCTGAATTGGGAGAACGAGGGGCAATGAGGAAAAGGGTTTAAGGGATGTTTTAAGGATTTGGAAGAGCTGCTATGGCGTTTGACCACAAGTTTAGATTTTCTAAGCAGGAATTATAGCTTATTCCCCGCCCCCCCCCCATTTTATTCTCCTTAGTGTTTAATCAAACACTCAGATATTCTCCATGGAAGAAAGGTCTGAAATATAATTATGAATTCTGGGTTTTGTAGTCGAATACCTGGTTATACTAGGGAGAACAGAATGACATCTTGCTTGTATACCATGATCTTTCTCTTTGTACTTCAGGCACTAGCTGCAACTGAAAACAGTCTAATTTTGTTCCAGCATAGGAAAGTAGTGGGATAGTAGAAAGAGCTCTGGTTTCAAAATCAGAAGAACTGATCTGTCATTGATTACCTGTGTGATGTTAGACAGTCTTGCCTCATCTCTGTGGCTCAGTTTCGTACTTTATAAAATGAGGGGTTTAGGTGATTTCCAATATCTCTTCCAGATCTAAACCCTATATTTTATTTTTCTTATACATTTTTTCATTTTCTTTTTAATAACTCAAATATATTCAGTATTTCCATATGTACATAGATCAGGCGAGGATGGTTCCTGAAATATGACTCTCGGGGGCAACTAGGTGACTCAGATTGAGAATCAGGCCCAGAGGTGGGAGATCCTGGGTTCAAATCTGGCCTCAGACACTTCCTAGCTGGGTGACCCTGGGCAAATCACTTAACCCCTAGCCCTTACCACTTTTCTGCACCACCGATACCAAGATGGAAGATAAGAGTTTAATTATTTAAAAAAATCATGACTATTACATAGAACTTGCTTTTCTTTTTGTTAAACATATAACACATTCAACATATAAACTTTTTTTTAACATTTATTAATATTCATTTTTAACATGGGTACATGATTCAAGCTCCACCTTTCCCCTTCAACCCCCCCCCCCCGCACCCCTCCCACCCTTGGCCGATGCGCATTTCCACTAGTTTTGTCATGTGTCCTTGATCAAGACCAATTTCCAAATTGTTGGTAGTTGCATTGGTGTGGTAGTTTCGAGTCTACACCCTCAATCATGTCCACCCCGACCCATGCGTTCAAGCAGTTGTTTTTCTTATATGTTTCCTCTCCTGCAGTCCTTCCTCTGAATGTGGGTATCGTCTTTACCATAAATCCCTCAGAATTGTCCTGGGTCATTGTATTGCTGCTGGTACAGAGGTCCATTACATTCAATTTTACCACAGTATATCAGTCTCTGTGTATAGAGTTCTTCTGGCTCTGCTCCTTTCGCTCTGCATCAGTTCCCGGAGGTCTCTCCAGTTCGCCTGGAACTTCTCCAGTTTATTATTCCTTTTAGCACAATAGTATTCCATCACCCGCATATACCACAGTTTGTTCAGCCATTCCCCAATTGAAGTCAACATATAAACTTTTGAAGTTGTTCTGCTTGTCTCTGAGTTCTTGCTTTCATTCTGTTCTTTTGCTTTATTTTTTCAATGTTATTAATGGAATAAATATATGGAGTCAAATCTGATTGTGGATTAAAGGAAGCCCAGAATTTGGTTATATCAGTCCATCATCCCAATCCGATTTGGGCTAATTGGGTTGTAGACTTCTTTTTGTAGACTATGACATTTCTGGAAAACATTTCTGTGAAGTTATGCAAATAGCCTTTAGAGATATAGCATAAGCTCTTTTGGAAGGAAACATTTGCAGCTCCCTGCAGGTGCTCTTTGTTCCAATTTCCCAAAGCAGTGAAGATGCAAGCTGAAATGCTTTAAGTGGGAACTGAAGGATTAATGAATTGTGTCATCTGATGTGAGTTGAAATTGGAAATGAGCTGCTTCGAAAGTCTGAACTTGCTTATGAACAAAGAGGTAGAACATCTAAAAAGTCTGGTGGATGAAATTCATTTCATGGATTTCCAGCCAAAGTGTGACTACAGGCTAACCAATACTCAGAATGTGATAATTCTGCTTTTCTTTTGTTATTGTTAGAACTGGAGGGAAAATGCCATAGCATGGAGAGAGTTATTTTATGTTTTGGCTTTCTGATGGATGTCAGGGGAAGACTGGAATCAGGGCTTCCAAGGAAATGAAAGAATGTAGGGCTCTGGGGAGGATGAAGCAGATGGAGATGTCTCAGATTCAACAAATATTTATTCAGTGTTGACCATAGAGAAGGCACTGCCAAGCACTGTGGGAATACAAGGATGAAGAAAGCATTTTCCCTGCCATGTTTGTTAACCTTGAAGTAGATTAGTAAGATATACAGACAACTATAGTGTAAGCTGGAATGGGAAAAGTGTGTGGAAGAACTACAAACAAAATGCTGTTGGACCTCACAGGAAGTAATCTCTTGATTTCTTTGAGAAAGTGATTGAGGAAGGTTTCATTGAAGAGGTGGCATTTAAATGAGGTCCAAAGGATGGATAGGAAATAAACAAGTGGAACTGGGGCTAGGAGATATTTCAGACAAAGGCAAAAACAGGAACAGAGGCTCAGAGGCAAGAAGTTGAGAGGTGTATTCAGGGAATAAGAAGTAGTTTCACTTTAATTGGAATATGGGGTGTACTGGGAAATGTTTACCAATTGGCTTGGAAAAAAATATAAATATGATGCACTTTTAAGCTTAATCTACATTATTAACACTTTCTCTATTACTTTCTTAAATCCAGACAGTCTACAAAATGATAAATCAAACCACAATTTTTGGGGTCTGTTTATTTCAGAGGTAGAAAGGCTCACACTGAAAATTTAACAATCAGTTCCTGGGAGCCTGTAAGAGGAGGGTCCATAATAACCTCTGAATGTTTGAGACAAATGGAGAATAGTGGGAAATAAAGTTGGAGCCAAAATGACAAGGACATTTCAGAGTAGACCAAGGAAGTAGTCTTCTGGAAGTAATGGGGAGCCATAGAAAGTGTTTGACCAGAAAAATGACATGGATCATAGGATTTAGACCTGGGAAAGCCTCTGAGAAATCTAGCCCAATCCCCTCATTTTTCAGGTGAAACTGAAGCTTAGGGAAATTCAGTGAATTTCCTCATGTGTAAAAGAGGGATCGAAATCTAGCCCAATCCCCTCATTTTTCAGGTGAAACTGAAGCTTAGGGAAATTCAGTGAATTTCCTCATGTGTAAAAGAGGGATCAGAAAACATACATTAATATTTCACAGGGTAGTAATGAGGAAAGCTCTTTGTAGACCTTAATGCCTATTGTGATTATTACCCAAGCCAACACTTACAACAGGTTGTAAGAAGCAAATCTGGAATCTATACATGTCTGTTGACTCCATTTCCAATGTTTTTGTCTCTACCCCACAGTTATGCATCAGCATAATCAGACTGGAAACAGGGGAAAGTCTAAGATATCTTTATGACTTTGGTTGGAGGGCAGAGCATTGGGTATTATGCCTTAAGTGCTATTAATGTGACTAGAACTAGAGAAGGGTGAAAAGGCTTAGGAATACAGTTTTGCCACAGGCTCAAGAAAGAAAGGCTGCACAAGAACTGAAGGTCAGCCACCTGGTTTTGGCAAAGGTGCTTGTTAATGGCTTTCTATGAAGGAATGGGGCAGGAAATACGGCCTCAAGCAGCTACATGGCACATTGGCCAGAGCACTAGTCTCAGAGGTAGGAAGACAAGTTTAAATCAAACCTCAGAAACTTCTTACACATGTGACCTTGGGCAAGTCACTCAACCTCATCTATAAAATGGGGATAATAAGAACATCTACCTCTCATGCTTGCTGTGAGGAGAAAATGTGATATTTGTAAAGTGGAGATGTTGTTTCCGACTCAATAAATATTTATCCAGTGTCTACCATATAGAAGGCTCAGCCAAGCATTGTGGGAATTAAAGGATGATGATGAAAGTTTCTACCTTGCTCATCTGCATTGACCTTGTAGTAGGTTAGTAAGGAATACAAATAACTACTCTGCAATCCGGGATGTGAAAAGCCTGTGGACCAACTACAAAGAGCTGTCGGACCTCACTGGAAGTAATTTTTTGCTTACTTTGAAGAGAGAATTGGAGAAGGCTTCATCCATAACTCAAGCATCCACAAATAAATTTTAGTTATTATTACCATATTATTACTATATAAAGCCCCAAATGAGGCCACAAAGAGTAGGATATAACAGAAATCACTGAACAACAACAAATGGAAGTTACTTTTAGTGTGTCTTGGTGGATAGGATGATGGTGACTGGTCTCTGGCTTTCCAAAACTGGATTTAGAGAAGTGTTTTTATACGTCATTCATTCCTTTTGAACACATGACAGGAGAAGAATTTTAGTGTGACTTCCTTTTTGGTTTAAACTAAGCAGCAATCTGCCTCCTCTTTCAAACTCCCCCTCCCCTCCCCTGACACCATCTGCTCCCCCGCCTCCCACCTCTACAAAGGCACTAGGCTTGAAAGAAATAAATCAGAGAAAGTTCTTCCCTTTCCCTCTCTACTTCTCCATCCTATTAACTGACATAGAAGGCCATCACTTATGGTCATGATTCACTGGCTGAAAATTCTTCCTTGCCTCTCAGTCTCTTTTCCGTTGGCCTGCTGCTCTTATATTTGAAATAAGCTAACCAAATCCACCAATATTTATTTAGCACTTGCTATGTGAACTGTGAGATGCAGCATTGTAGTGGTTAGCCAGGAGGACCTGAGTTCACATTTGACCTCTGACACAAATTAATGTGTGATCTTGAGCTGAAGCCTCTAGCAATTCTCTAAGACTAAATTGGATGGTTCTTATCAGTTGCTTCTTCTTTTTCTAAACCTTTACTTTCCATCTTAGAATCAATACTGTGTGTTGATTCTAAGGCAGAAGAGTGGTAAGGGCTAGAAATAGAGGTTAAATGCCTTGCCCAGGATCACCCAGCTAGGAAGTGGCTGAGGCCATATTTGAACCCAGGACCTCCTGTCTCTAGGTCTGGCTCTTTATCCACTGTACCACCTAGCTGTACCATGCCACCTCCCCCAATCTACTTCTGTTGAATGAGTGCTTATGTGGATAGAATCATGGGTTTGTGATATTTGATGCTGCCATATAAACATTGTGGAAGAGCAAACCCCTTTATTTTTTCTTCCTACTTCATTGTTCCTCCATTCCCCACCCCTCACATTTTGTGTTTTGAGCTTTGACCTAATCGACAACTTATGGAGGCTAAGAGGACTGTGGAGGCTTGCCTTGGAAGAGAGAATAGTAACAGGAAGTATGAGTATCCTAAATAATTGCAGTTCCATCATATTGTCAATGTATTCCCCCCAAGGTATTTGTATTTATAAACTATTGTATATGTTATACAAGGGAAACATCTTCTTTTTTGGACTTGGTCATTTAATTTTCGTTCAGTGGAAATTGAAACTTGGGTGTGTTATAAGTAAAATTAAGTGTGTGCAGAGAGGGCCCAAGAAGTGGTTTTAGATCCAAAAGGATCCTAACTAGATTCTTACAGACAGATGGCTCAGTTCTACAGGATCACACAGGAAGCTTAGTAGATGTTTCAATCAAGTAACAGGGAAGCAGGTAGGATGGAGAAGTGCAGATATACCACAGTCAGCAAAGGAAAGTATCTAGTCTCTTTCTTCAAGTAAAGAGAGAATGAATTCCCACAAGCTAACTGACTCTTCCCAGTAGATTTCTAGAATTCTTTACTCTGCTTTCCCATGTCTTTGCTCTCTGCACACACACTTAATTTTACTTATAACAGGTGAGCTGACTGAAGAGTTTCAAAATTACTTAGTGATTTCTAGATTAATGGACCTCCTAACTTTTCTAATATGGGTATGTTTCTGACTTTGTTGTCATGTCGTGTGCTACTTTCACTTAGGATATTATTTATTGTATAGCAGAAGAGAACATAAACTATGAAACTGTAGAGTGCTGAGGATGATGTCTGAATTTAGGATCTGGTAAATTTGTTATGATTTAGCACCCTGGTGGCAAACCTATGGCACATGTGACAGAGAGGGAATGCAGAACCCTCTCTGTGGCATATGTACCATCACTCACCAGAGTTCACTACTAGAAAGCTAGAGGGACTGGGGCCGAGCTGCTCCCCTCCCCTTCTCTATGAGCCTGAGGACATTTTTCACATGACCTGTCCCTCTGCCCTGCAGTCCAATGGGAGCACTTCCTCCTTCCCCTACAGAGTAAGGTTGCCATAGGGTCAGCAGCCTGTTGTGTCTGTGGTAAAGGTGATTCCCTTGGTGGGGTTGGAGAGGAGCTAGATTTGAGAGGGAATATAGCTCACACACAACATGGCACATAGCTGGAGGGGAGCAGGGCCACTCCTCTCTCCATTTCCACCTTACTGGAGGACATTTCTGACATGACCCACCCCTCTGGCCAGTAGCCCAAAGGAAGTGCTTCTACTCTCTCTCCTGTGTCTATGGTAAGGGGGAGGGGCAGGCGCTGATGTGGGCACTCAAGTCTCTAAAAGGTTTGCCATCACTGATTTAGCATAACTCAGTGAGATGACTAAAATAATATTACCTCAAGTTCCTACTATATTGATTCTACAATGTAAATTATTTTATGCTGCATTGATTTTTATAACTGAGTCTGCATCTGCCGAAAACCACTTTTCTATGTCCTTTGAGCTCAGGAATTCAGCAATTCCTCTGAGTTACTTTAAAATTATAATTAAAAGAAAAGTTGATATGTCTTATACTCATAGTCCCTCAGATATTTCTAGGACTTCTGTTTGTTATCTTTAAGCCCTAGAAGTCAACTTGGTACTGTCCTCCAAAATATGTTGTCTGTCCTTGCCTATCCTTGTACAATTAAAGGAGTTTTTATCTCTTCCAAGGAGACAGAAAATTTGGTAATTTTGAATCCATGACAAATTTTACAAAATGCAGATCAGTCCCCTAAAACAATTGTGTTGTTGTTTCAGTTGACCCAACTCTTTGTGACCTCATTTAGAGTTTTCTTGGCAAAGATTCTGGAATAGTTTGTCATTTCTTTCTCTAGCTCATTTTACATATGAGGAAACTGAGGCAAAGAGAATTAAGTAACTTGCCCAGCTGGTCATATAGTTGGAAAGTGTCTGCAATCAACCAGATTTTAATTCATGAAGATGAGTCTTCCTGACTCCAGGCCTGGTACTCTATCCACTGAACCACCTAGCTGCCCTATAAAATAAACTTTCTTTAATTGTCAGAGGGGTGATTAGCCTCATTTGAATGTCAGCCCACTTTTCTTTAATAGAGCCAATTCTAGTGTTTCATGATTACTAAGACACCTTCTTTGTTGTATGCCAATAGAGAATAGAGGGTCCTCTCCTCATTGGTGTGACTGGATTTATTGAGGTTGTCAGTTTGACCTACTTTGTTAGCAGATATATGTATCACTGTTAATAAACTGATTTTGCTGGGAGTCATATATCTCAATTTATCTTTGTTGATTTTATTTGCCAAATCAACATTATATGTTGTAGAAGTGGTGACTACATTTAATATCTCTCAGTTTTAAAATGGCTTCATAATGATAAAATAAATTTCACAAGAGACTTGCTACTGACCTCCAGAACCACTCTCCTTTCTGCCACATGAATTTCCTTAGATGGAAAGAGATAGGTTATCTGCTAATTTCTTTTGGGGGGGGGATGGGGAGAACAATCCTTTGAAACATAATTTTAGAATTTATTTGAGTTAAAAGGTACAAATAATCTTGTTTTCTTATTAGATCAATCATTCATCTCAGAAGGAAGAAAATGAAAAAAAGGTTAAAAATAGAAAAAAAAAAGCAAGTGTATATTCTCCCGGATTAGATAGCAACATAAAGCTATCAACAATATCAGTAACCTTTATTAAGTGCTAGCCACATTACAATTTGCAGAAAACAGCCTCCTGAAAGAATCTTTGTGGTTCTGAAAAAAAATGACATTGTGTTACATTTGTACATTAGAGTAGTAGTCTGATTTATCAGGAAGTGTCCAAGTTGGAGCCAGAAAACTTGGGTTCAAATTCTCCCTCACTTACTAACCAGGGATCATGAGCAATTAACCTTGCAGGAGCCTCATCTGTAGTATTTATACTAGTACTTGTAGCAAGGTGTTACAAATGCCACCTATTATTATCATCACGACTAAAAGAATAAGAAATTTATTGGTTTGGGAATTGGCAGCTAGCTTTGGACAGTTCTTACCTTGATATCTCCTCTTCCCATCTCAAGGCACTGGGTGGTTCAGTAGATAGAGTGTTGGTACTCGAGTATTATTATTATTGAGAAGACAAGAAAATCAGAATAGTTTAGTAGACTCAGCATCGCCCATGGATAGAAGGACAAGGGAGTAGAGGCTGCTTTATCGAGGCTTCCTAAGCACTGATGCTTGAAGAGAGAAGAGAGAGAGAGAGAGAGAGAGAGAGAGAGAGAGAGAGAGAGAGAGAGAGAGAGAATGTGTGTGTGTGTGTGTATCCACTAAGCCCTGTGAACGAATGTTTATTGATTCTTCAAAAGAAAGGCACGAAGACTGGACAACTATATACGTATGCACACGTGCAGCTGTTATGCACAAAGTAACACACACACACACACACATCTCCCTCTGTCCCTCCTTCCTCCCACAGTCCTTCTTGTTCCGGTCCCTAACTCCCCTGGAGGATCCCCGAATAGCCACTACATCCTCTTCAACCTCCAACCCATCCAAAGGGATCTGCCGTGGGGGGAGGGAACAAACCATAAACCTCAACGAAGAAACAGGAGAGTTCCAGGTCCTGGGCGCGGAGGGGCAGTCTGTCTCTGCTTAGGAGGCGGGGGAGAAGTCCGCTAGCTTTCCTCCCGCTTNAGAGAGAGAGAGAGAGAGAGAGAGAGAGAGAGAGAGAGAGTATCCCCTAAGCCCTGTGAACGAATGTTTATTGATTCTTCAAAAGAAAGGCACGAAGACTGGACAACTATATACGTATGCACACGTGCAGCTGTTATGCACAAAGTAACACACACACACACACACACACACACATCTCCCTCTGTCCCTCCTTCCTCCCATAGTCCTTGTTCCGGTCCCTAACTCCCCTGGAGGATCCCCGAATAGCCACTACATCCTCTTCAACCTCCAACCCATCCAAAGGGATCTGTCGTGGGGGGAGGGAACAAACCATAAACCTCAACGAAGAAACAGGAGAGTTCCAGGTCCTGGGCGCGGAGGGGCAGTCTGTCTCTGCTTAGGAGGCGGGGGAGAAGTCCGCTAGCTTTCCTCCCGCTTCTGCGCTCGGGTTGGTAGAGCAGACGCACAGAGCCAGGGAGGCACGAGGCTGAGAGGAGAGGTTGGCGGGTCCTCTGGCGCGGCCAGGCTGAGCCAGGCTAGTGGGCGCTGCAGAAGCTGCTCACCTACCTCGGGCCGCCTCGCACTCCCCCTTATCCCGGGCTCCTCCTCCGATCCTCCCTTCACTGTCCCTCCCCTCCCCGCCCCTTCGAGCCCGAGCCGGCCCCTGGCTCCCCTCTTCTGGGAACCTTCCACCAAGGCGTCTCTGGAGCTAGCGCGATGGAGCTGCGAGCGCGTCGGGGGCTGCAACTTTTTCTGGTGCTGCTCTGGGGTAAGCGGGGGCTCCTGGGCGTCTGAGCCCGACAAAGAGGCTAGGAGCCGACTGGGCCCGAGGGGCTTTCTCGCCTTGGGCCAGGGCAAGGTTTCTTGGTGCAGGGAGATCTCTTTCTGAAAGGAGGGAAGCGGTCGTCTGCCTCCTGGATCCTCCAAGTTTCTCCTACGAAGTCTTGTTTGCTCGCCAGGAACTGTTTACCTGGGAAGCCTAGTCTTCCCTCCTGCCTTGCCCTGCCCAGCCCTGCCCTGCCCTGCTCCACCCGTGTGCGGGGAGGTGGGGTCGAGGTGGAGCGGGCGCGGGTTAAACTCTGTGAAGGATGAAGGAGCTGTCCCTGCTGCCCACCCGCGAAACTTAGGCGCGTGATGAGGCTGGCCGGTGTGGATGTGAAGGGGGCTCTGGAGGGGTTTTGTAGGCGCCTGGGGGTGGGGCATGCCGCCGAGAACCTCTATCTCTTCTGCCTCCTCCTTTCTCTAAAAGCCCCAGGCTTAGGGGGACGGAGGAGTGGACGAGCTGGCTCTAGGCTGGAGGCGGGGTCTCCAAGTCCCAGGCTGTAAAGGGGAAGTGGACTTGGGGCCAGGCGGAGGTGGTCTGGGAATTCTCTGACCAGAGACATGGTATACCTGGAAGGAGGCTGATCTGTGGCCAGGGAGAGGGACCTGTGATTTAGAATGCAGAGCTGAGGTGCATCGTTTTCATTTTTCATCTGGCTCTTTTTTTCTTTTGAGGGGTGAGGATGGGAGGGGAGGAGGGAGAGGCCGGTTGGAGAGGAGAGCAGAGAAGAGCTATGTCCTGAGAACGAGTCTGATAAAATTCCAACAGATAGAGATGGGCTACAGTCAAGACAGTGACCTTGGGTTAGAGGCCCGGCTTTGTTATTGGCTACATATGTGAAGTTGGGCGAGTCATTTCCTTTCCCTAAATACACCTCTTCTTATCTCTAAAAAGACCAGATTGTATGGGATGGTTTCTGGGGCCAAGAGTGGCCCTGTTACCAAAACCAGAGAGAGCTCCTTATGGCCTTTGAGGCTGACTGTTCTTTGCACCCCTCCATGGCTTTTCAGTAAATGGGAGATCAAAGGGATGAAAAGCGCTTGTTCCAAGGGTCCTTGGAGGCAGAAACTTCCCTCATCTGCACCTCCCCTGGGGTTTCGAATCAGCTCAGAGGCTGTGGCTAGGACTCATTCTTTTTTCTTTTTTTTCCCCTTTAAGGAGTGACATCTCATACCAATGTTGGAGTTTTTATGGCAAGGATTGCTTTGTTTAAACATCGTATCTCAAGCCAACCCTCTTGCCACCCACTGTTTACTAGTACAGTGCTCTGTACACAGAGGCCTTAATAATATTTGTTGAATTGAAATGTGTTAAATTCCCTAGATTGAGAATGAAAGGCATGGAGGAAAAATGAGATGGGAAAAATAGGAGCTGGGGCAAGGGTTTAATTAAGATCCATTTCTCATAACTGAATGGATTGTGTAAAAACTAAAACCTATTTGTCATGTATATGAGTGAGGACTATTTTTTGGTGGAGCTGGTGGTGGTGTGAACTTGAAGAGAGACCCTCACTTTAAGGAGGAATAATTGGGAATGATATTAGATAAAGTCCAGAAATCTATAAGAAGCAAAATGCATTTCTATGTGATATGGAAAGAAGAGACCATTGTCTCTAATAGTGGTCACTCACTCCATCCTAACCTCCCCAAATCCAACTTCTCTTACTTGACGTTTTTCTTGGTGAGGAATGAATGGCATGATTTCATTTAGTTTACACCAACTTTGCTGCAAATTGATGCCATTAGAAGTCTTGTAGGTTAACATATATTTTTTAACAAAACAAAATTTCTGCCTTGACCACCCCAAAGGAGATATGTTATATTTTTGGTTTTATGTATCCTTTAATAGTAAGGATGGTGGAAATGGTTTTGGTCTTTATGATGTTCACTACTTTGAGAATTAAAAGTGGTGAGGTGGTGTGATGAGGACAGTTTATATAGACATGTTTTAAAGTTGGTTTTGAATGTGTATGTATGTGTGAATTGTGTGTGTACCTGCCTCTCTGGCTTGAGGGCTAGAGGTAGGAGATAGCAAAAAACCCCATAAAACCTCTTTGAATCCAAAAAATATTATTTTTGAAGATCATTGAAATTAATTATTACCTTTATCCATCTGGGGTTCCCTGTTATTATAAAGAATAAGTGTGCTACACCACCCTTTAAGTGTATAGACATCTTTGCAGATTCCATCTTTAACTATAATGCTTGCCTAGCCCAGATTTTTCACAGTAGCACAGGACAGCTAAAGCTGGAGCATATATACTTATAGTAGGAGGTTTTTATTTTCTTGAGTGTAATTTATTAATTGATTCCCCCCTCTCCTCCATCCTCCCATAGGAAGCACTAATTTAGGGAATGCTTTTGGTCTTAAAATTTGAAACTGCTTTGGTTTTAATATGTTTGTTATTCTCCCTGCCCTTTTATTATTTTTCTTGGACAATTTCTAGGGATTAACAGTCTGTTATGGCAGCTAGGTGGCACAGGGGATAGAGTGCCAAGCCTGAAGTCAGGAAGATTCATCTTTCTGAGTTCAAATCTGGCCTTGGATACTTACTAGTTGGGTGACCCTGGGCAAATCATTAACTCTTTTTGCCTCAGTTCCTCACATGTAAAATGAGCTGGAGAAGGGAATGACAAATCACTCTAGTATCTTTGCCAAGGTCACAAAATGGGGTCACAAAAAGTTGGACACAACTGAAATGACTCAGCAACAACAAACAGTGTGCTATTTCATGCTGTGGATCTGTGGTAATTGAGGATTGGGTATTTTGTTTGATATCCCTAGGTAAAATGGATGTTATGGGGCAAATGCCATAGGACCAAGATTGTATAAATAGGTGGATAACTGGCTGCATGACATTTTAATGCATTTTCCCAGTTTGGTTACAATGTTAATGTGAAATGACTTGATTGGGGCAACTTTGTGGGGATATTCCTATGGTTTCTGAGCATAATTTATTTAGGATAATTTATAATATTGCAGATAGAATTCACTTATTCTTCAAGCATTTTAGTAGGATTGTTTCAGTGGAATGTAAGCCTCTTGAGTTCAGGGACTATTTTTCTTTTTTGACTTTCTGTTTCACACTTAGTATTGTGCCTTTGACATTGTGTATGTTTCTTTCTTTCTTTTTAATAAGACCCTTACTTTCCATTTTGGAGTCAATATTGTATTGGCTCCAAGGCAGAAGAGTGGTAAGGGTAGGCAATGGAGGTAAAGTGACTTGCCAGGGTCACATGGCTGGGAAGTGTCTGAGGTCAGATTTGAACCTAGGACCTCCGGTCTCTAGGCTTGGCTCTCAATCCACTCAGCTACCCAGCTGCCCTCAACATTGTTTTAATAAGTGCTATTTTGTATGGATTGGGTTGTGATCATGGGATGTTTAGGTCTGGAAGGGACTTGAGAAATGATTTAGTCCAACTCCCTTATTTTACAGATGAGCTAATTGGATCAGGAGAGTGACTTGCCCAAGGTCATATAGCTAATTTTTGGCAGAGCTGATAGTGGAGCTGGTCTGTTGGTTCCTGGTTCATGCTCTGTTAATGATATCACACTACTTCCTTCTACTGTGGAGATCTTAGCTTATTTATTTTTATTTCTGCACAACTCACTTTACATCTGTTTTTTTTTTTTTTTTTTTGCCATTTACTGCTCCCCTGCCTCTGTAGTCTGGAAAGTCATTGTTTAAAACAAAAGAAGCAAATGAAACACACACTGGTTTATTTTTAGGGTCTGTACATTCTTTTCCAGCTTTAAGCAGCAAAGAGCATTACTATTTTTATGTCGTAATCTCATCTATTTAATAATGTAACAGGTAGCGTGAGAGAAAGGCACCAATTTGTGTTTCTAGAAAACTGGTTCCATGTATTCACCACCTGGGCTTAAGTGAGTTTTCTTTCTGGAGAAGTATTTAGTCATTTGCTGAGTGTTTATGTGTTTAGGTTCATTATAGATCTATTATGGAGTCATGAGTGGCATTACTCAGTATAATTTGAAAAGAACAAAGCTAAACAAAACCTTTAAGTGATTTGAGTCTACTATTCAGGCTTTGAGTGAGTGGATCAGGGAACAACTGGGAAGGGTAAGGGAATACAAATCCATTAGACCCTTCTTCATTTCTGCCTTGACATAAAAGGTATCTTTCTGCAACAAGAGCTTTTGATTTGATCTGCTCTGCTATCTTTACTGTTAAAGCTATACACTGGACTTGTAAGCTCTTGAACCTTAATCTAGATCACCCAATCTCAGAATCTCTAAGGTCATCTAGTTCAACCTATATATATATACTTCAACAGGAATCCCCTCTGTGTCATTTCTAAAAAGTAGAGGTCCAGCCCCTGTTTGTACATCTCCAAGGACGGGAGCCCACTACTTCCTAAGATAACTCATTCTTCAGAGAAAGGGAAAAACCTTTATAGACAAAAGTACTTGATTAACAGTTTCAGCATAAACTTTCTGGCTGCTTGGTGGAATTGACCTTTGTTAAAGTGAAGAAGTCTGGCCTCTGAATTGTTGCTCATATATATTTTAGTTTTGAAAATCCCTGTCATTCTCCATGGCTATCACAGATGGGGATCTCATGAACTACACAGATGGGAATGTCATGAATTGCATAGGACTTTCCAGGTGGTGGCAGCAGAAGATATTCAAAATTCATGCCTTCAAGCTAAATCTTCTTTGGAAGAGAGGCAGTTTGTTACTTCAGCAGGGAAGGGAGACAGCCAGAGAGACAGACAGAGACAGAGACAGAGAGACACAAAGAGTGAGCAAGCTCCTTTCTTTTTCTGTCTTTTGGACAGTATATCTTAGTTGATCAATTTTTGTTTGCCTTTTCTTGGAAAGAAGAGAGATATAGTGGAACTTATAGCCTCTTGGAACCTCAGTTTTGTTTTTTGGTGCTGTATTTAAGTATGAGCTTTCTTCCATTTGAGAGCCCTATAAGTATTTGGAGGCAGCTATTGTATATTTCTGAAGTCTTTTCCAAGTTCAGATATCTTCACTTAATTTAACTAGTTCTTACTTAACTCCTTTCACTGAGAAAAAAATGAGATCATTCCCCAAGAGCTCCCTCTTTTCCCCTCCTCTTCATCTCATACCATTCAAATGCCTTCCACCACTATCTTCTTCATATGACATCCCTGTCATATGACCCTTTCCCCTCTTCCAAATCAAGATCCCCTACATGCATAAGTGATCCTGTTCTGTCCTGTTTTCAGTGGACTATCTCCAAGCATCCCTACTCATTTTCAATGTCTCCCTTCCTCCTAGTTGTTTCTTGGCTATCTATAAATCTACCCGTGTGTTTCCCATCTTTAAAAAAACCTTCACTTGATCATGCCATCCTTGCTAGCTTTTGTGAGACATCTGTCTTCCTTTTCTCAGCTAAATTCCTTGAGAAAGCAATCTATAATTGGGGCCTCCTTTCCTAACTTGATTCTAAAGCTTATGCAATCTGACTTTTGACTTTCTCATTCAATTGAAACTGCTCTCCAAAATCACCAGTGATCTCTTAATTGACAAATCTAATGCCTCTTTCTCAATCTTCATTCTTCTTAACCCCTCTGCCATCTTTGACACTCTCAGTCACCCTCTTTTGACACTTTCTTCTCTCTAGGTTTATGTGACAGCATTATGTGGCACTACTGATTCTCATTGCCTGTCTGACTAATCTTTCTCAGCCTCCTTTACTGTATCTTTATCTAGGTCATGCCTACTAACTCTGGGTTTTTTCCTAGGCTCTGTTCTGGTCCCTCTTTCCTTTGACCTCAATATTATTTCTCTTGGTGATCCCATCAGTTCCCATGGATTCAATTATTATCTCTATGTTGATGATACTCAAGTCCTAAATCAAAACCTATCCACTCTCCTGGTCTCAGATTGGATGCTTTTTAGACATCATGAGTTTAACATGTCCAAAATTGAACTCAACATCTTTTCCCTTAATCTATTCCTTCTTCCAATTTCCAGGTAACTGTGCAGAGCACCACCATCTTCCCAGTCACCCAGGTTAATGATGTAGATGTCATTTCCCACTCTTCACTCTTTTTCATTGTTCACATTCCAACAGTTAGCAAGTCCTGTTAATTCTACTTTTACAGCATCCTTGGTACACATCTCCTTTCTCTTCTCTACCATTGCCCCTGCCCTTGCCTTTGGTAAGCTTCTATCATTTTATACTTGAACCATTACAATAGATTTCTGGTTGGTCTCCAAGCCTCAAATCTTTCTCTAATCCTGCCCATTCTCCATTTAGTTATCTAAATGATCTTCCAAAAAAGCCATTCTGACCATCATGTTTTCCCTCCCCACATTCAATTAACTCCAGTGGCTTCCTATTAGATATAGGATCAAATATAAAACCTTCTGCTTGGCTTTTAAAGCTCTTTTTTTACCTATCTCCTTCCTACCTTTTCAATATTTTTAGA
Source organism: Gracilinanus agilis (assembly GCF_016433145.1). Classification (NCBI taxonomy): domain Eukaryota; kingdom Metazoa; phylum Chordata; class Mammalia; order Didelphimorphia; family Didelphidae; genus Gracilinanus; species Gracilinanus agilis. The sequence continues at coordinate 84,716,350 of NC_058130.1, read as the reverse complement.
CTTTATTCCTTTCCTCATATTCCAGTGGTCCAGTAACATTGACTTCCTTGCTTTCCCTTGAACAAGACACTCCATCTCCCAACTCTGTACATTTTCAGTGGTTCTCATCCATGATTGGAATTCTTTCCCTTCTTATCTCCTCCTCCTGGTTTCTTTCAGGTTTCCTCTAAAATCCCACCTTCTGCCAGAAGCTTTTCCCTGTTTTTCTTAAATCTAGTGCCTTCCTACCAAGAATAACTCTAATTTATTCAATATATATCTTATTTGTACTTAGGTGTTTGCATATCTTCTTCATCAGGCCGTTTTTACACCCCCATTAGAGCTCCTTGAGGGAAAGGACTTTTTGGGCTTCCTTTGTGTCCCCAATGTATACTATAGTGCCTGGTACATAATAATTGCTTAATTAATGTTTGTAGACTTGACTTGAAAATTTTTTTTCTCCTTCTTGATTTTTTTTCATTCAAAAATGAAAAAGACGGGAACTTTTGTGGACATCCAAGACCCAAATCAATATTCTTTGTATCCTTTTCTCCTTCTCTTGCTTCTTCCTTTTCTTCTTTTATTTCTGCTTAATGATTGTTATTATTGATATTATGCTCAATAATAGGCAGTCCCTGACTTTAAGGAACTTGTATTCTAGTAGAGGAGATAACTATACACAGATATAATGTAATATTTGATATTCAGTTTTGTCCAACTCTTTTTTTAAATACTTACCTTCTGTCTTAGAATCACTACTGTGTGTTGGTTCTATGGCTGAAGAGTGGTAAGGGCTAGGCAGTGGAGGTCAAGTGACTTGCCCAGGGTCACACAGCTAGCAAGCGTCTGAGGCCAGATTTGAACCTAGGATCTCCCATCTCTAGGCCTGGCTCCCAATCCACTGAGTCACCCAGCTTCCTGCCCTGTCCAAATCTTCATGACCCCATTTGGGTTTTCTTGGCAAAGATACTGGAATGGTTTGCCACTTTTTTCTCTAGACCATTTTACAGATGAGGAAACTGAGGCAAAGAGGGTTAGGTGTCTTGCCCAGGGTCACATAGCCATTAAGTGTTTGAGGCCAGATTTGAACCCAGGAAGATAAGTGTTCCTGAGTTAAGACCCATCACTGTTATAAATATATGAAAAATACAAGGAAAGTGCTGGAAAACATAGAATATTAGAATTGAAAGTGATTTCAGAGGACACATAGATTGCTACCTGCAACATTATACATAGTTTATTACAACCCCCTCCCCACCACCCTCAAGGTAGTCATGAGTCATTAGAATCTCCAATGGACATCAGAGATCATGGACTTAGAGTAGGAAGGCATCTTTGAGGTCATCTGGTCCAGTCACCTCATTTTTATGGATAAAGACCTCGGGAAACTAAGTGACCTATCCCAAATCACTTGGGTAAAAGCAGAAGTATAATTTGAATGCAGATACTCTGACTCCTGAGGGCTCTTTTCACAGCTCTATATTACTTGTTCTTTTCTTCTGGTTGTGCATTTTCAAAAGCCTTCTTGTATTAACATAGTTCCATATTGCCCAAGATTAGTGCTCTTTAAGACCTTAGGCCAAATAACATGATGAGGGTGATGAGAGGCTGCTAGGCAAGAGTAGAATGGAGCTGTTGCTCACTCTCCCTTTTTACTAACCAGTAAAGGAGATAGTGATGACTGTAATTTAATGCTTTGTCTTTTCTTACAAGGATAGCATGTGGACTACTCCTTTTTGCCACCAATGGTTGTTCTTTCAAAGCAGGCAAAATAGGATACATTTATGACATTATCTGGGAAAAATATTTTTTTTGCCATTTTCTCCTCAGAATGGGCTAAAGAACAGAGCAGCATAGGAGGTGAATAAATATGCTATTATTTGTAAGGTTTGGGTAATCATAGTTGTTTATGCCTCAGAAAATCACTTTGGAGATTAGTTTAGTTTTGAACTATTGTAAGCATACTTCTGTATTAAAAGTTCCTTAATTAGAACTGCATGAAGGAGAAAATTGCTTTGCTGGCAGAAAACTGCATTTTCTCTGGTTTTGTAAAATCTTAACAATTTTCAGTTTCACCTTAAGACTTATGGCTGTGTGCCATCCAAGTGATAGGACACAGAAATGAGCAGCATTTTTCTGGGGCCAAATGTTCAAAGCCTTTCATCCCCTCCCCTCCCCTCCCCTCCCCTCCCTTCTCCTCCTCTCCTCTCCTCTCCTCTCTTCTCTCCTTTTCTTTTGTACTGATTCCTCCCTTCTTTTCCTCCATGCTCTTTAGTGAACTCAAGAACAAGTTGTTTTGAACCTAGAGTTTCTCTCTGATACTCATGGCATACTGAAACTTGATTGGTCTCTGGATCCTCCAGATTGAGGGTTCCAGTTCTCAGTCTTCCTTCTAGGGACAGATGAATAAATGACCAATTTGTCCAAAGCTCTTCAAAGCTATAGCTGCTTCCTAATCATCAGTTTGTTTATGGAAATGACATGCTTCCATTGTTTTTGCCCAAAGTGCAAGCCCATATATGAGAAGTAAATGTGTATAGTTTTTCATAGAATGGGACATATTAGTCTTGTGCATTGTAAACACAATGGAATTTGCCTCAAAAGTGCTATAGAAAATGAAATTGGCTTAATGACCAATTTGATCCAATCAACAGAGCAGATAGTCATTCTTTTCTTAACCTAAATATTTTGGTATTGTCTCATTGTTTCCACCTTGTCCAATTCTTCATTAGCCCATTTGGGTTTTCTTGGCAAAGATACTGGGTTGGTTTGCCATTTCCTTCTTCAGTTCATTTTATGGATGAGGAAACTGAGGCAAAAGAGTTTAAATAGAGTCACACAGCCAGTAAGTGTCTGAGGTCAAATTTGAATCCAGGTCCTCCTGACTCCAGACATGCCACTGTGCTATCTAGTGGCCCCCAAACAAATTCTTTTTCGGTTGTGGGGGCAGAGGGCATTAGCCCCTGGATGGGAGGCAGGAAGGATAATGAAAAGCTTTTCCTAAAGAAAGTGATGCTTGAGGAGAGTTTTAAAGGAAACAAGGGACTCTCTGAGGTGAAGAAGAGCTGAGACTGAATTCTAGGCATAGGGGATATGGAGAATGAAAGTAGAATATCATACGTGAAGAAAAAACCAGAGGGCTGGTTAGACTGGACAGTAGAGTGTGAGAAGGTGAGTAATGTATGATAAGTTTGAAAAGGTAGACTAGGCCTGATTCAAAAGGACTTTAAACTGTGTGTGATATTAAGGGCATTAGGGAGCCACAGGAATTTATTGAGTGGGTGTATGTGACGTGTTAAGATCTGTACCTCACCTCAGGAAAATTACTTTGTTAGCTGGGTGTAGGATGAACTTGAGAAGGTTAGACTTAGGCAAGGTGACCAATTAAGAGACTCAGAAAGAGGACTATTCGATGTAGTAAGGTTCTTGTAGGATGGGGGCATGAGGACCCAGTAAAAGAGCTCAGGTTGAAAAATGAGCCTGGGGAAAAAAAGAACATGCTTTATCCTCTGAGATGGGAGGTAAGGCTGAAACAAGGATTGATACAGAGATGGTAAGTAGAAAAGAGGAACAACAAGGACAAAAAACATTGATTGAGCAACTGCTCTGCAATATGTCATCCTAGATGATAGGAATAAAAAGCCAAAACAAAACAGTGTCACCCCCTCCCTTCTGCCGTGGCCGTGTTAGGGATAAGTTATATACTGAGAAAAGCAAATCCAATGTCACAACAAAGTTCATGTATGCTAATGTTCTATTCTCCAACTGGATTTTAAACTTCTTTTGTAAAAGAGATAATTATGCTGCTATTGTATTCCTGATCAGAACCTAGTAAAATGCTTAAAACATAATTAATTAGGAGACACATAATACTTCTTAACCTTATTGTTAGAGAAAGTTATGGATGGATGCTAGTGCTAGTGCTGGTGTTGAGGCAGCTGGTGAGAAGAGTGCCTCTAGGAAAAGCAAGATTGACCATGTCCAGAGAAAGAACTGGTAAACAGACGGAATTAAGACATAGTTTTATATATATATGTACCTTTTTGTCAAATGATGCCCTCTCTAGTGCAGGGAGGAGAGGGAAGAAGATAACTGGGACAAACAAATAAATAGAGAAATTTAATTAAAAAAAACAAATTGGGAGGAAAAAAGATTGAACAGAGCAGGCACATGCATTGGAGATGTGAGACATGCATCAATCAGGAGATATGGAGGATGGATGGACATTAGGGTTAGGACTATAGTTCCAGATCTAAAGGGGTTAAGTCATTGGGTATTTGGAGTTGGGCATATTTGAAAGTTGGAAGAGGATACCTAAGTATTTAGTACTAGTGCATTGCTTATTTATATATTTTTTCCCCTTTGGGTCAAAATCAAAATTGATTTCTGATAGTAGTAACCACACTTTTTCAGGAACACGGAATGTTCCTCACATGTTTTGTATACAAAATAGCAGAAAGTCATTAATATTTCTGTATGAACAGAATGGCATAAAAAGTGAAATGGCCCCTAGAATCTCTCATGGGTCATGTGGAAATGGAAATAGAATTCTGGCTGGTCTAACATGTTATGAGTAAAAGTTATTGGTTCTTTATAACTGTTATTTGTTACATTTAAGAAATGTTTATTGAGGGGGCAGGTAAGTGGCTTACTGGAGTGAGAACCAGGCCTAGAGATGGGTCCTGCATTCGAATGTGACCTCAGACCCTTCCTAGCTGTGCGACCCTGGGCAAGTCACTTAACCTCTGTTGCCTAGCACTTACCACCCTTCTACCTTGGAACCAACATACAGTATTGAGTCTGAAATGGAAGATATGGTTTAAAAAAAAGTTTGTTGAATTGTTTATTGAATTACTTACAATAATATTTGTACATGTGTGTGAGTGTGAATGTAAGTTATGCAATTATGTATCCTATATTATACATATTTTTTCAGATAAATTAAAGCGTCTGGTTTTAGAGAGCCATTTCCCACATTTGCTTTAAATGTAACTACCTAATGATGAGGAAAAAGTACAAGATTTGGATACAGGAGATTGGCATTCAAATTGTGGCTTTCAAAATGATTAGTTATATGATTTTGCACAAGACACTTGATGTCTCAGATTCTGTTTCTTTATTGTAAATGGAGGAAAAATTCTGTGCACAAGACTGCTGTACAGAAAGCCATTTACAGATTACAAAATGAAGTGTTGAGTTGTTGATGTTAAAAGAAGTAGTTTTTTATTTAAAATTTTTATTTTATTTGGAATATTTTCCCATAGTTATATATTTCATGTTCTTTCCTTCTTCCCCAACCCTCCCACCCCCCTGTAGCTGACTCACAATTCCACTGGGTTTTACATGTATCGTTGATTAAGACCTAATTCCGTATTATTGATAGTTGGACTAGTGTTATTGTTTAGCTTCTACCTCCCCAATAATACCCCCATCAGCCCATGTGTTCAAGCAGTTGTTTTTCTTCTGTGTTTCTACTCCTGCAGTTCTTCCTTTGAATGTACATAGCGTTATTTCTCATAAGTCCCTCAGAATTGTCCTGGGTTATTGCATTGCTGCTAATATAGAAGTCCATTATATTCAACTGTGCCGCAGTGTATCAGTCTCTGTGTACAATGCTCTCCTGGTTCTGCTCCTTTCACTCTGCATCAATTCCTGGAGGTCTTTCCAGTTCACATGGAATTCCTCCAGTTCATTATTCCTTTGAGCACAATAGTATTGCATCATCAGCAGATACCACAATTTGTTCAGCCATTCCCCAAACGAAGGACATTCCCTCATTTTCCAATTTTTTTGCCACCACAAAGAGTGCAGCTATAAATATTTTTGTTCAAGTCTTTTTCCTTATTATTTCTTTGGGGTATAAACCAAGCAGTGCTATGGCTGAATCAAAAGGCAGATAGTCTAAAAGAAGTAGTTTTGGTCACTTCAAGGGAGAGAGAATGTGTCATATTGCAAAGAATACTACTACTGGGATTAATTTATGGAGTTCGTGACATACTGAACTACCACAGGGTATTATCTCCTACAATTAGTTGGGGGCTCTGTTCCTTTTCTTGTGCCATTAACCCCTTTAGTAGAGTAGTGAAACCTATGAACCTCTTCTCAGGATCAAGCTTTTAAATGGATAAAATAAATTAGGACTTCAAAGGGAACCGACCATATTGAAATACCGTTGTCAAAGTGTTAAAAAAGCACATTTACAGACCCTTGAATTAGAAAAAATAATGACAGAATTCACTTGGAAGAACAAAAGGTCAAGAAAAATGAAAAAAATATAGGCATGAAGGGGGGCCTAGCATTATCAAATTTCAGTCAATAATATGAAATCACAATCAACAAAACTATTTAATACTAGTTTTCAAAACAGAAAAGCTGATCAATATAAAAGAATAGGAAAACACATAGTCTAGTGTTCATTATATTCACAGACTCCAACGGTTGGGCCAAAGACTATTTTGCTAAGTCTTGCTGGGGAAACTGAGAAATTGGTAGTAGACAAATATCTTGAACTATATACTACAATAAACTCGAAATGAATACATGACCTAAATATTAATGTCATGCCATGAACTACATAGAAGAGAAGGGAGGCAGGTACCTTGTATAACTCTAGTAAGAGGGAGAATTTTTAAAAAATAATTTTTATTTTTTAGAAAAGTTATCATGGTTACATGATTCATGTTCTTACTTTCCCCTTCACCCTCCCACCTTCTCCTCCACCCCAAAGCCGATGTGCATTTCCACTGGTTTTAACATGTGAAGAGGGAGAATTTTAACCAAACAAGGAAGTTTGTCCAATTCTTCATGACCCCATTTGGGATTTTTTTTTGGCAAAGATACTGAACTGGTTTACCATTTCCTTCTCTAACTTATATTACAGATGAGGAACTGAGATAAACAGGATTAAATGACTTGCCCAGGGCCACGCAGCTAGTACATGTCTGAGGCCAGATTTCAACTCAGAAAATGAATCTTCATGACTTCAGGCCCAGCACTCTATTTACTATACCACCTAGAATTTAATGGAGGAGCTTCACTGGGAGAGCATGGTTACTCATGCTCCTTAGGAAAATCCCTTTGGTGACTGAATGGAAGAGGAATTTGAAGAGGGAAAGACTTGAGGCCAGAAGACCAGAGGCTATTATAATAGTGTAAATATTATATAAGTATTAGGTGGTTGTATTACGTTAGTAATTAGAGTGATGTCCCCTCCAATAAGGGTCTTCTCTGATGCTCTGTCTTGATGGGGAAGTGCAGTTCTCAAAGCCTATGCCAGTGGTATGTAAGCTTTGCTGCCGAGCTGGAGAAGGATTGAGTTTTGACCAGACAATAAACTATGTGTGTGTTTATCATCCAAAAACCAGCCTTGCTAAATGTAGAAAGGTTTATCACACAAGTCATGGAATGAATTTTTTTCTTAAGCTATAAAGACTCAAAAGATAGGCTCTTAGGACATGAAGATAATGACCTTTGTTTGGGGAAAGGAATACTCCTATTAGTGCAATAAAATATTTTTCTTTTTGGGGAAAACATTGAAAGTAAATTCCTTTAGATATTTATAGAATTGCAGAATGTAAGAGACAGTCTAGAAGGGATTACCTTCAGGATAATTTAGACTCAAGTTTTTCACATTACACCTGAGACCCAGAGAGACTTGCCTCTGCTTACACAGTGGGAGTCAGGATTTGAACCCACATCTTCTATTACCAAGCTCAATGTTCTTTCTCTTGCACATCAAATTAGGATGACCTACTTTTTACCTTTTGGAAACAGAAGAAGAAGATATAGAGAAGACGAAGTAACTTTTTGTTACCTAATTTAACTGAAACTAATCTCAATAACTTATTTATTTGTCCTTATAGAAAAATTCACAAGGTTTTTAAATTTAGCCCTTTCATTTTTCTGTGGATTAAATCCTAATATAGAGCAGGGAAGAGTAGGATGTTCATACTGGAGTTGATTTGTTTGTCATTTAAAGAGTGAGAAGTCAGCTTGTAGGACTGTGAGTAGTGGAGACAAAAAAGTAAGCAGAAACCCTTTGTGTTAATGTCTAATGTGTTTATGTTGCTCCAACCTAATTTCTGAAACTCAAAAGCCTTGCTTCATATGGATGTCAACAATGTTGTTCCTGCATTATTGTCTTTCTCTTTGTGCTTGTCACAGTATGTTTTTGAGATTTCTCCTCCATGTGCAATCATCTCTTTCCAGCCCATGGAAGGTAGTTGTGAGCTTGACAGCTGATGAAGCATCTGCTCTTGTTACTTTCCTTGTGGCACCACAAGGAAAACTACGAATTTTGCCTGGAAAGATGTGATATTGGGGTAATTAAAAGTCTCTGGCTTCATAGGTCATCACTAATAGAATTTTCTGGAGAATAGAGGAAAGAAACTAGTTTTTCTTGAAAGTTTTTTTTGTCTGACATTTTGAATGGTGGAAGCTACTTTTGTTTGATGACACATTTTTCATGAGGGTCAACAATCCTTTGCAGAAGGCAATAAGGTGAGTAGAGAAGTAAATTCAAGTTGTGGTTGGATTATAGTGAACATTAATGGTGCTGGTAAACTTCTTGGAGATTGTCCTGGATGTTTTGATTCTTAGCCTTTGTCGGTATCCTGAGACCAGTGTAGTCCTCCGCAACAGCACTGGATCTTTCATATCACTGATGTTAGCATCCCCTGTAGTGATGTATATTGCAACTCACCCTTGCCCTTCTGTTCTTTGTGATTTATCCATATCCTCCTAAAAATTTGCCCTGAGGGTCTGTCCCATGTGTGCAAAGGGCCTTGATATCTCCAAGGTTCCAGTAGAGGCCATGAACCATCAGTTATGCTTCACTTTTGATGTGACCATTATCTCTTTATTTATTTCTTTTGCTTGGACATTCTTTATATACTTTACATTGTTTCCTCTGTTTAACACTACATAGTATGGCATCATATACCTTTTCTTTGTCTTTTGGATAATTTTCTATTTGAAATCTTACTTGGAATAATATATTATAGAATATCCCCCCCAAACTCTGAGACTTCGTCTTTTAGCTAAACTTATATAAATATTTTTAGCTAAACGTGTATAAATCAGTGTAATTAGAACTGAGTAGGAATAAAGGGATCTTTTGAATTGGAACTCTGAAAATGTTCAGTAAATATAGATTGATGGTCTTTTAACACAGCTTTAGTATTCTATTGATTTTCTTTTCTTTTCTTTTCTTTTCTTTTCTTTTCTTTTCTTTTCTTTTCTTTTCTTTTCTTTTCTTTTCTTTTCAAACCCTTACCCTCTGTCTTAGAACTGATAATAAGTATTGGTTCTAAGGTAGAAGAGTGGTAAGGGCTAGGCATTTGTGATTAAGTGATTTGCCCAGGGTCACACAGAAAGTATCTGAGATCACATTTGAACCAGGGCCTTCTATCTTCAGGCCTGAAACTATCCACTGAGACACCTACCTGCCCTGATTATATTGGTTTTTAAAAGTAATAAATGGAGAGAAATGGTTAGAATCATACATTTGACCAAAATAACTGAGTTTTCAATATTTGAAAAAGCACATTCTGTTATAACCCTACCTGGTATATAGGACAGATATTTTTGTTCCAACTTTTAGGGCTCAGAGAGGTTATGTTATTTCCGTATTTATAGTTTGTAAGTATTAGAGCTAAGATCTGAGATTTCCTGATTCAAAGTCTAGCACTTTTTCTTTTGTCCTCATCTAAGTTATTGCTAAAAATGTTGAACAGGGCATAAGTAAGGACAGAGCTTGATGACATACTGCTGGAGAACTTGTTGACATTGATACATTAATCAACATACTTGGGCACAGTGGTTCAATCAGCTATAACTTTATCAAATGATATTATTACCAGATTTGCCTTATTTTAATCTAATCTACAACACTATCATTAGAGGTTTTGTCAGATGCCTCCTTGATATTAAGACACAGTTTGTGCATTACGTGTACCATTTTTTTCAATTTAGCAAAAATTCAATCTGATAATCCTGCTGAAAAAAAAGAAAATAAACTTGATTTGTCGTGATTCATTCTTGGTGAATCTAAGCTAGACTCCTGTACAGAGTCTAAATAGAAGTTTCTAAAGATCAGAGAATTCTTAAGCTGGAGTCCATCAGCTACTTGAGATTTCAGTGATCCATGAACTTGAGTGGAAAAAAAATCACTTTTATTTTCATTAATCTCTAGCTGAAGTTTAGCATTTCCTTCAATTATTAAAAAAACACATTACTCTGAGTGTGGAAGGCCAATTGGAGAATAGGGCCTGTTATCTGGATTCCCTACATGACCAATCCAGGCTCAGGCAGTCTTTGTGTTTGGTCCTGGTAATCTGAGCCCTGAAAAGCTCTGGTACCAGCAGGTTGGTTAATCCAAAAACAACTTGACCCCTCCAGGAGGCTATTGGAAGTCATTTAGAGAAATAGAGTCTGTAATAGATATTTTATCTGGATCCCATTACAAAATCATCAGCAAATAAAACTGTGTGTATGATTTTTTCTGCACTGCATGTCAGGACGCAAACAGAATGGGTTATCTAAGGTAAAAATACGAGGCTCCTCTTTTGACTCGTTTTTAGATCCCCACCTTTTCTTAATATTCTTATTGGAAAGCTTTGAGTCCTTAGCAGACCAACAGCTACTGAGTTAACAATTTCTCTCCTTGATAATTAAGAAGCCTGAACTCTTAAAAAATATATTACTTAGACAATCAAGTATACGGAAACAGACAAAGCTAGACAAGACTTTATCTGAACAGGTGCAATCCTGTAAATCAAGAGTACAGGACTCAGTAAAAATCTCTATGAAATATATTTCTGCTCCCAGAATTAACCTCCTACTAATTGGTGGTTGGAATTTGGCCTTTGACCTTGTACCTATCTCTCTACTTTTTAGACTTTAATGGGTTTTGTATAATTTGTAACCCCTTCACAGCTGTAATTCTTTCTCTGTGCTCTTTGTGTGAAACCAGTATATATTAAACTCAAGACTCCATGGAGTTGGAGCAGTTATCAGCTAAGCATTTAGTCTGACTGTTCTCATTCTATCCAACACCACTAAACGCCACTTAGAACCCCAGAAATATAAAGCTGGCTCTCTATATCTGAGAAGGGGTCCATAAGGTTCACCAGATGACTATAGGAATGCACAAAAAGTTTAGAATCCTTGATGTAGATAGTGAACTCCTCTTCATGTTTGTTTGCAGAAGACAGCATGCTAACTTCATCAAGCCCCAGAATCCTACAGGATCTCCTCAGTGAGATCTGTGACTGTTCAAAAGAGATTGATTTAGCCATCCATATAGGAAAGACTAAATGGATGAAAAAAGGCTTTTACTGCCTAGATCATAACAAAAGTTGGATGTATGGCTTAGTCTGGCATAATATATTTAAGATGTTGGACAATAATAGTAAATAAGGGATTAAATAGGAGAAAGACAGTGGACTATATTGTATTTCGGATTTTGTGTGATACTTCCAATGATCCCAAGTTACTCCAAAATTGATATACTCTTCTATTAACATTATTATGTCTCCAGGGATACTAAATGTCTGTGAATCATCAACACCACAGACTCTGCAGAATCACAGTTGTGGGTGACCCAAAGGGTAATGAAGGGATCTATGATGTTTACATGTAAACTCTAGAATGTTGCCATCAATGGCTATTACAAACCACTTTTCCAAGTGGCAGGCAGAATTTACAGCTGATCCTTGGATTACCTTTTCAGAAAAATTTCCTTATGTACAGTATTCCATCAGAATGAAATGAAAGCCATATATGTTTTGTTTTGCTCCATACTGGAAAGACTTCTCCCTACTAGTCTAGTGCTTAGCATAATGCCTGGCACTTATATATATGTTTGTAAACATATATACATAAAATTGATTAATTCTACTCAGAAGTTGAAAAAGTGAATGAGCCTTGTTCATTCAAGTTTCTTGGCTGCCTCCATTTTAGCTTCATTATATTTTAGACAGTATGGTAAGGAATGCTTGCCCTGCTATTTGGAAAGCCTGACTTCCCAAGTGAAATCTCAGTTTTCAAAGAAGACTACATTTTTAACAAATCATTAGTTTTGAATATAAAATTTTATCTCCTAGAGCGTTCAGACCCAGCAATTAAAAGTATAAAAGGGAAATAAGTTTGAGAGACAAGCTTATTATTAAGACAGTACACTTTTTGCTAAGTGGTGATTGGCATTTCTTTGTCTCTGAAGATTGTTTGTAGGCTTTAGATTCTGTGATTCTTCTATTTCACCTGCTGTTCTGAAAGTTCAGAACAGTAGAACTGAACTGTTTTCTTGACTTTTGCAGGAGAAACTAACCCTATAGGCTTATATGAGCATGGAAGTGTACGTGTGTGTGTGTGTGTGTGTGTGTGTGTGTGTGTGTGTGTTTTATAATGAGCTCAATGCTCTTAAAGGCCTGAGAATCAGTTGATTGTATAGAGAACCTCTTCCTTGTTGAAGAAAAGAAGTCAGAGAAAACTGGCTTGTTCAGGAATTTCTATGGCTGAACACTATGCATGTATGTTTATGATATTTATTTCTTTAGTAAATTAAAAGGTGGAATAGTTGTATTTTCATTTTTTTAAAACCTTTAACTTCTGTGTATTGGCTCCTAGGTGGAAGAGTGGTAAGGGTGGGCAATGGGGGTCAAGTGACTTGCCCAAGGTCACACAGCTGGAAAGTGTCTGAGGCCAGATTTGAACCTAGGACTTCCCGTCTCTAGGCCTGACTCTCAATTCACTGAGCGACCCAGCTGCCCCTTAGTCGTATTTTCAAAGGAGCTATGAGAATGAATCTTATTTGTATTCCAGCAAATAACCATTTTCCTATAACTTAATCAAAGATAATATGTACAGCTGGTAATTGAGTGTATCTGAGTAGTTTGTTGTTGTTTATTCATTTCAATTGTGTCCAGTTTTGTGATCCCCTCTTGGGTTTTCTTGACAAAGATACTGGAGTGGTTTGCCATTGCCTTTACCAGTTCATCTTACAGAGGAGAAAACAGCCAAACAGGGTTAAGAGATTTGTCCAGGGTCACATAGCTAGTTATGTGAGGTCAGATTTGAACTCAGGAAGATGTGATTTCCTGATTCCAGGCCCAACACTCTATCCACTGCACAACCTAGCTGCCCATGCAGCATGTTCTATGGCTTGCAAAATATAAAGAGTATAGGAATATATCAATGGTGGGTTTCCATTTTGGAACTGGTAGGACCAAATGCTCCCTAAGATCTCTTCCAGTTCTCAAATGCTGTAATTTTAATCCAGCCATTGTTTGAAGATGTGTAGTGATGGGAACTTATAATCATAATGCTTTAAAATTTTAGAACTTATATAAAAGACTGTTTGCATTTAAGAATTTTAACCTTACATTTTGCCTTCATTTATAGTCCTGAGCGCTTTGACATCCATCTTTCTCTTTGTCTTTCCTGTTCCCTTGCAAACTTGCAAATCTGAACCAGATTTAGACACTGGAAACAGCTCTAGGCACCACAATTTGTTTGCACACATTACAAAGCATGGTTGTAATTTCTATTGCTTTTATCATCTTTTTCTACTAACTTCTTCTTCATGTTCACTGTTAGTGTCGTCAAGCTTCCATGCCAGGTCCTGACAGAGATTTTTCCCTGTGTTTGGGTAGCACAGATACATGTATCATTCAGTTAGAAATATTTATACAGTGTGTGTGGTATGTCTGAAACAGTTTAATGCTGGGGGAAATACAAAGAAATACAGCATAGAGTCTTAGAGTGGACAAGTCTCTAAGGTCATCTATTCCTTAA
>NC_058130.1:84640077-84697577 GCF_016433145.1 Gracilinanus agilis | reverse complement strand
TGACTTATAAAACAGGTTTGGGAAGAGAATAATAATTTTTTTAAAATTAAGAATTAGGCTGACTTTTCTAGGACCTGGAATTTTTTTTAATTAATCCCTTACCTTACATCTTGGAATCAACACTAAATATTAGTTCCAAGGCAGAAGGGTGGTATGGAATAGGCAATTGGGGTAAGTGACTTGCCCAGGGTCATACAACTAGGAAGTGTCTGAGGTCCGATTTGAACCCAGGACCTCCGGATCTCTAGGCCTGGCCCTTAATCCACTGAGTAACCTAGCTGCCTCTAGAGTTGTCCACTGTCTGTATGATCTCATGCAAATCACTTCCTTTCTTCGGATTTTTCATTTAAAAAACCTTTAAAATTGAAGAACTTGATTGTGTCAAAGGGTCTTTCTGGCTCTGAAGCTCCACAAATAACCACAGATTAATGATGAGCAAGCTTTTAAAATGAAAAGCTTCTAGATATTATGCTTGAAAAATCTGAGCAGTCAGAACTTGGCTTTAATAATATCTACATTTAGTGTTTGACACTCCTCACACAGTCTTGTGCTACTAAAATTTTAAGTTTTTCAAATATTGTAATTACTAAGGCTACAAGTAGCAAAATAAAAAGATTTCTTTAAAAGAATTAAAGCATGGCCAAATCAACACTACTACTATAAAGAGCTGTTTCTAATTATTGAAATTATTGTAAATGGAGGAAAACTAAATAAATCCAGAACTTTAAGATAAGACAATTGAAATGAACTTGGCTTGTTTCTGTATTTTCTGGGATTCACTTTCAATGTGCATATTCCTAAGAATAATGGGATATTTCCTGCTTGGAGAATACCATCCCAGGAAAGAGTCTAGTTCTCTAGTTGGCAGATTCTCAGGGATGAGTCTCTTCACCAACAGGCTAAAAATATTCTCCCTGCACCAATTGTTTGCTTCTCCACACTGCACTTTCATTGTGTTGAATCTATCTGTTTTTAGGCAGACACACTTCTCTGGGAGATTTTCTCTGTCCAAATTCCAGCTTAGTTCTTAAGACCGATGGTCGCATAATTTGGACTCTCTCCTTTCTCTTCTCTAAGAGATTACTGAAAATTATTAATTTTTAAATTAAAATTACTTTCCTTTGGATTTCTTTGCGTTTTCTCTAGGCACACTGAACTTATATTTCATTCTCTCGATATTGCTACTCTCTGCTTAGCTCTTTCATGGGATTTGTGAGGTGGGGGAAGAATATAAGTAAGAATAATTCATATTCTATCCTCAAAGGTCTTGTAAACTAGTTGGGAGATTATAAACATAAGTGAAAATACAAGGCAATATGTGTACTATTGAGAAATAAATATTATAAACATATAGTAAGTACATAGGAACTGAGAGGAGGAGGAGCAGGGGGGAAAAGGTCTCAGTGAACTAGGAAGAGTCCTAGTGAACTGCTGTGAATTGGGAAGGAATCGCAGGGTGGCATGACTTGAGCTAATGGTTACTAGATAGGTGGAAAGTAAGAGTTAGTGGGAGCAAGAGAGCCTATACGTATATATTCTTTTAATCTGTAAGCTTGATTAAGATAGAGTTCATGACTTACCTAAACTTTGTATCTACTCTGATCTGCAGAAGGTGGTTAATATTAAATAATTGCTAGATAATTATAATATATAGTTATATATCATGTCATGCTTTAAAAGATACATGCTATTTAGTATTTAATATGGTATTTATATAAAATGTATTTAATACAATATGTCATAATATACATTATATGTTATATACTAATTTTTATATAAAACTTATTAATTTCTATGTTATTATGCTCACATAATGCAACATTATAGAGAGCTTTAAGATTACAGAGTACTTTCCTCACAATGATCCAGCATGATAGATTGTACAAATATAATTATCTAGGAAATTGAAGCTTAGAGAACTGTTGTGACTTTTCCAAGGCCACACAGCTAGTAAATGTCAGAGCTAGAACTTGAACCTAGTCTCTGTACTCTTACTCCTGTGCCATTCTGAATTTGTGTTGGATGAGTACAAGTTTAGTCATGAAAACACACAGCCCGATCAGGGTACAAAGAGTAGGTCAGTTTGAGTTAAAGCAGAGTTTATGTCAGAAAGTGGGGAGAGATTTAAAAAGCTGGATTGGGCTAGAATGCAAATTTCAGGCTCAAGAATTTAGACTTGATTCTATAGGTAATGGAGAATAATTTTATATTTGTGATTAGGGCAATGATGGGATGAAAGCTGGGTTGGTTGGGGAAGTAGGGTAATAATTTGATGATTATTATAGGTTTTTGTTTTTGTCAACAGCTTAAATAGAGCTAATTTTCATTCCATTACAGATAAGAATGCATTTCCTCATCCTAGCATTTTTGATAGAAACAAGAAGACATCTATGGTGCCCTTAGAAGGCAGCTAGGTGGTATAAGAAGGTAGCTAACTCCATTTCATGACTTAAAGTTCTATATTCCCTGAAAGTTTTGTGTATATATGATTTCAAGGAAATACCACAAAATATTCTGTTCAACTTGTGGCTAGTACCCTTTGGTTTTGCTATCCTTTCAGCCAATCAGAAAGACAAAACACGCTGGCTGCTCAAGATTACATAGCCTCATTTGTTCTTTATTATTAACTCTAAGAAAGCTTTGTTATCTATTATTCTGGTCCTTGTGCCTACTGAGGGGCCTTGGATCCAAATTTGTCATGCAACTGCATGCCTTGATGATAAATCAATCTGCTCAGATTTAATTGCCTTGATGACTATCAGTTTCACTCATGACAAATAGTCAGACAACCAGAAAATAGAGAGGGACCTTGGCCCCTGAGGCAGTCTTTTGGAAGAATTCCCTAGAGCTCATGGAGGGATTTCTCTGTGGAGGACTGCCCTGGAGGTTGGACTCTCAAACTTTGGTCTCAACTTTGTGAACTAAGGTAGGTCTCCACATTAGTGGAGCCTTCGCATTAGTAGGGCAGTCCTTAAGTGAACAAAGCCAAAGGAAGACATTTAAGGAAATAATGGCATCTGGTTTCATTCCGAAAGGAATCCACTTGAAGAAATTTCTCACATTTTGAGATCAGGGGAAGCTCCTGGTTCAACTGGGAATGACCAGAAAAAAAATCAGGGAGAGATTTAAAAAGAAGCAATTGCCACATTGAATTCAGTATAGCGTGCTAAAATTTTGACCTTGAAGGATCATTAGAAGGGTATAATTCATAATTTCAGAGGGATAAAAATCCAAGATTGTCACTTTAAATATTTGGTGGCAGACGAACTAAAGGTCAATTTTCTTGGGACTGTAATTTGATATTATTCTAAGTTTTGGTTTCAGGTATGATTTTCTTGATGGTATTTTTTAATATGAAGTTTATTTATTTAATTAATTTAGAAAAATTTTCCATGGTTACATGATTCATGCTCTTTCCCTCCTCTCCTACCACTCCCCTCCCATAGCCAATGAGCAATTCCACTGGGTTTTACATGTGTCATTGATTCTTGATGGTATTAAGCCAATAATTCACCATTCAAGGGGAATGCCATGTGCAGTGAGGTCTGAGAACTGCTACAGGTGGATGTCTGTCCCTAGAAAAAGTTGAGGGAATGACTCTTGAAGTCTTTATAAATTCATATAGTTTGTTTCCATGACACTATCCATTTTGTCTTCTGCTTCCCTTTTCCTTTTGCCTTCTTATGCAATATTGGTTTTTATAGCATTGGACTTTCCTCTCATCACCAAATGCATCTATGACTAAACTTCTTTTTGATTTTGGCCCAGCCTCTTCATTAGTACTGGAGCTACTTATAGTTGTCCTTCATTCTTTCCCGTCAGTGTATTGGACCTTCTAATTTCATCTCTTTGATCATTTTAATACTGTTCATGCAGATTTCTTGGCAAAGATACCAGATTGTTTTGCCATTTCCTTCTCTCTGAATTTTGTCAGAACTCTCTAGTAGGACCTATCTTGGGTAAGCCTGCATAGCATAGCTTATAGTTTCATTGAACTAAGCAAGCTCCTCTGCCACAAGGTAATGATATAGGAGGGGACACACACACACAGACACACACTGTGTGTGTGTCTGTGTGTGTGTGTATATACATATATACCTATATATATAGATATATGATTAGTATTCATTAGTTTCTAATGGGCTTATACAGGACTTGAGTATGTTTTAGTAATAAGTTCTCAAAACTGAATTAAGAATTTTACATATAAAATAATATTGATAATTGAATAATAATTTTCCTATTTTGAAGACTCTGATGTAGATTCTTCCTTCAGCCTTATGATGGCACTGTCCATATCAGGTACAAGGTTCAAGTGAATATAGAATGAGAGACTGGTAGGTAAAAACTGGAAATTTCTGAAGTTTCAGGTGAATTATCGGTTCCTAATTTGATGTACTTCTTATGGCTCTGTTGTTATTAGAATCAGAACTATAAAACTTGAGCTAGTTTTTATCACATGAACAGGTTAGAGATGGTACTAGATTTGCTTTCCAAGAACTAATTCATGTGGCAGATTTTTAGTAGAGCTGTCTAGGAATTGTCTAATACTTACTTCTCAGGGTTGTTGTGAGGATCAAATAAGATAATGCGTGTAAAGCACTTTGCAAACCTTAAAACACTAAAAAATATATTATTAGGCTAGTTTGTCAACATTTATTCCTTTTTTTGTTGTTCTCTGAATATAGTATCTCAGGCAGAGTTCTGGCTGATATACTAATTTATTGCAGGGTTGAACCAAACCCATCCCTCCTTCCACCCCCAAACTACAGTGAGTTTTAGTATCTGCAACCTTAGTGCCTCTGATGCTCTTGAAACTGTGATGTGATTAGGGGAAAACAGTTGGCCTGTGGGGAATCATTACTGAAAAGCAATTTCAATTCCTCTTGTAGAATCTGTTATTGCTGTGGTTTTAGTCTTGTTGACTTTCCTCAAGTCCTCTCTGGATGTCTTGTCATAGTGAAGAGCTAGCTGTGGCTTTTCTGAGGCTATGACTTTGGAGTGTAAGTTTTGGCAAAGTGTTTGCCAAGTCATAGAGGCTTCAAGTATGAATTGTGTGTTTGCTACCTGAGGTTAAGTCTGCTTGAGTACAAGGGAGATTCATTGGCAAAAACTGGATCAGGAGGCAATTTTTTCCCTCAGTCTCAGCAATTTGTGAGACTATCTCTTAAAGCATAGAGAAGTTGGGGTCTTCGTGTGTGTGTGTGTGTGTGTGTGTGTGTGTGTTTGTGTGTGTGTGTAAAACGAATTCTAGATTCTGGACATATCGAAAATGTTGCCATTACCTGGGCTCTATGGGGTGGTTTAATATTTTGACATTCTATTATAAGTATTTATATTGGTATTCATCCTTTTCTAGGTGCCTGTCAAAGAACCAGTGGCTGCAATGAAACGCTCATGCTGGAAAGGTTGCCAGCATGTGGCAAAGCATTTGAAGAGATGATGAAGAAAGTGGATGTAAAGAATTGGTGCAACTTGACTGAATTTATTACGTAAGTTCTTCTGGCGGCTTTATATTTGTAGTTTAGAAGCTCGTCATCATTGTTCTCCTGGGGCCATAGCTCCTAGAATCCTGCCCCTGAGACTCAGGCCTTACTGAGTTATTCCTGGAATATCTCTGAACACAACAGGAAATCATGGAAACCCTAGTGCACTTGTATATACATTTCATAACTTAGTTGTGATCCATTGAAAAGTATTTAAAAAGTGATGTTCTTCTATAGCACAGGTTTGTGACCAGAAAGGGAAGATATGTTCTCTTTAAAGAACCAAAATATATATTTTTGACATTTAAGAATGTATTTGATCTAGAATAGCCTAATCCTATGTACTGACTGATAAAAGGAACTAATTATATAGATGTAAGTTTTTTTATTAAGAAAGGAAGGCAAAAACTAGAAGCAAGTTATTCAAGAGGTGAAAAGGGAAAACTATTTCCCTCTGTTAACAAAAAGGTGAACATAGCAGATATGGAGCACACATGGTCTGACTTTTCTCCTTCTTGTCCTATTTTCTGCTACTCCGTTTCAAGTCGCATGGTAATTTTTCCTTCTAAGTGATAGGGACTAGCTGGATAGTTGGATAATGAGAATGATGAGCCACCCCTAGGTGAGTGAGAGAAGGCAGGGAAATGATTCTCTACTTCAAGTTTTAACTGATCTAGCAAGAAAAGCTATAGGGGAACTTACTGAAATAATTAGGTCAGAGAAAGAATGAAAGGTTCTCTCTTTAAAGCTTTGGGGGGGAAAAGGAAAAGGTTGCAATTAATTATTATAAAGGACTAGTGAGTAAGGTACTTCATTGTTTCTGGGAGTTTGTATCTCTGTACACAGAATCTTTACCGAATTGTCTATTACCATCATAAATATAGTAACTAGTAAAATATTTTGTTTAATGAGTTAAAAAATTTTAATTGAATGGAAACTATACCATCCTCTTTGACCCATTTGAAAAAGTCTTTGGTAACTTAGGCTTTGAACCATGAAATCATAATCAAGATATGCTGTATGACCTTGCAAATTCAAATATTTCTAAAGTGATGGTTGCTATCACAGATTTATTGAATGTCTATTTTTGAGGAACTAAGAGAAGTTTTTCTTCTGGTTCTTCTGTGGTTATAGAAACATGAATTATGCATAGTTTGCATCCTAATTTAAAAATAACTCAGATATTATCTTCTGATTTTGCTAGGATTTTATTATTTGGGGTTATGTGTTCAGGTCAAGAATGAGCTTTCACAAAATATGTTTGATGCTATTTTTTTCAAGACCACTGACTTCTTTTTAGCTACTTCATAGCTAAGCAAATTTCTATAATTTTTTTGTTAAAAGAATAAGACTATAGTTTTATGTAAATCAACAAGTCAAGTCAGCAGGTCTTAATAAGCACCTACTATGTTCTAGGTACTGTGCTAAGTACTGAGTATACAAAGAAAGGCAAAGATAAGCCTGACTTTCAAGGACCTCAAGGTCTAATGGATGGGCAGCATGCAAACAACCATGTACAAATAAGATATACACAGGACAAATAGAAGATAATAAGTGAGTGGCAAGCACTAGCATTAAGGGACATTAAGAAGGCTTTTTACAGAAGGCAGGATTTTAGTTGGGACCTAAAGGAAGTCAGAGAAGCCAGGAATGACTTCTTACTTATCTGCCCATAGATAATAGGTCATTTGCATGGAGTCTGAACATTGCCATGATTCCTCTTCAGGAGAATCACATTACAACAGTTGCTATGTCCTCGGGGAGCAGGTCTGAAAACCTTGGCCTAAATGACAGATCTCCTTAGACCTCCTCTTATCTGGGCTGATGCTCCCCTTCTCTGACAACTGGGTGTCTTCAACCCTGTAGATGCTTCATAAATGTTTGTTGGATCAGACTGGAAACTATGGATTTTAGGGTTAAATTTTTATTTTGGTACTATTTTTTGTTGTATTCCTTTGAATGTTCTTTTTATCCAGGGCATGGTCCATGCTAGTTGAGTGAAAAGTTGTTCCACCTTTGAAGGTTTCTATTGCATTTAAGACATGTGCAGCCACATTTTTCTCTCTCAGCTGTTCAGAATATAGCCCTGTGTCCTCTGAAGCTATTGAGGTGAGAATAACTCCCCTTTGATGCTGCTGTTGGTGGGGGAGGAAAAAGGGTCATTGGGGTTGGTATGGAAAGGAAGTTTTCCATCCTTTCATTTAATATTATAATAGGTCATACTTAGATAGTACTTTCTGTTTACAAAGTGCTTTTTATGCATTGTTTGATTCTTACAACATTGTGATTTAGGCAATTTATGTGCTAATATTCCATTTGACAAATGAGAAAACTGAAGCTCAGAGAAATAAATGTGATTTGCTCAAGACTATATATCTATTAGATGGGAGAGTTAGGATTTGGACTTGGGTCTCCTTTAGTTCTATGTGATGCTGCTCCTTGAATCAGAGTTTTAATGATTATTTTAATTTTTAAAATTTAATTAATTAATTAAATAATATAAACTTAATTAAAATTAATTTTAATTTAAAAATGGATTGAATTTGAATAGAGGATGATCTCATTTTATGCAACTAATATGTTCCCAAACCCTTTGCATAAGTTGAAAATGATGCATAATCGTGAACCCCATTTTTAGCAAGTTTTTCTTATATGAATATACTAAGGCGCTTTATGACTTTCTTAGGCTTATAGAGCTACCGCATCACTACTCTTATACTTTGGGGCCATTATTAATAACTAAATAGCATTAATGAAACAAAGAGAAGCACTGCCCTGACATGGACACGACTTGTTACAAGTGAGAACTGCAGACAGATTGATACAGGAACTAATGCTTTGGCACAAAATATTATAATGACTCACACTAACACTTTTCAGAGTGGAAATGAGTGTGATTGGATGAACTTCTGGGAGGGAGACTTTATACTGCGTTGGAAAATGCCCAAGATTTGGTGTAGAATTTTAATTTTGCATATTTAATTTTATGCCTTTTCTGCCTTTATCTATTTATTTTTGATCGCCAGTTGTGTATACCTGAATTCATGTATGCAGAAATCAAGTAAAACAAGGTCCTACTCTACTTTCCTTGCACTATTTAATATGCACTTGTTTTAGTAGCTAATAAATATGGTGAATATATCAGTATGTCAAGATCTGTGATCACATCATATCTGACTTAGAAGATAAGAGTTAGAGAATTGCCTGGAGCTCAGAATGATTAAATCACTTGTCCAGAGTCAGTCAGTCATTCAGAAAGCATTTATTGAGTGATTACTATGTGCCAGGTACTGGTGAAGAGAATACAAAAAAGGCAATCCAGAACCTTGACATTGTTAATAACTGGGGATAAAGAAAAGGGAAAACAATCCCTGCCCTCAAGAAACTCATGGGGGACACAAGTTTGAAAATAATTAGCTGAATACAACATATTTACAAAGTTTCAGAGGGGAGGGCTCTAGCCACTCAGTGGAGAGAATACCTCCAGAAGGTGGGTTTTGAGTTGTCTAGAAGGAAAGTAGGGATTTTAAGAATCAGAGATGAGAAGGGAGAGCATTCTAGGGATTGGAGTGAGTCAGGACACAGCACAGAAATGGGAGAGAGAATATTATGTTTGAATTAGGTTAATGTGGATAGATCATGGAGTATACTCAAGGAAATAAAAAGACTAGATAGTTAGAAAAAGGCTAGATTTTCACATGTGAGTGTCAGAGGCAGGATTTGAATGTAGGAGTCTTCCTGACTCCAAGCCTAGTACTGAATTAAAAATGTCAGGTTGCTTCTTGGGAAAATACTGCCTTAATACTCTGAAGAGATAATAGTATTCAAACGTGATAGGAAATGTGTTTTGATAACAAACCTTCAGTGCTTTTTCCTTCCCATCTTTCAGATAAATGATTACTCA
Source organism: Gracilinanus agilis (assembly GCF_016433145.1). NCBI lineage: Eukaryota > Metazoa > Chordata > Mammalia > Didelphimorphia > Didelphidae > Gracilinanus > Gracilinanus agilis. The sequence continues at coordinate 84,688,187 of NC_058130.1, read as the reverse complement.
GGGATGCTACCCAAAGCCCAAGTTTGAAAACCTAGGCTTTCAGAACTGTTTATACCAAGTAGACTTAATGTGTTGTCTGAAGCCTTCTTGGGATTAATTATTTAAGTGTTTACGAACTCACTTTACCCAACTTACTAAAATTGTTTTCTAATGTATTATGATAAAGTAAATGGTAGAGCATTCATATGCTTTCTCACATTTCCCTTTGCTGATGGTGTTATCACGATGTTTTTATGCAACACCACATTTGGTGTTATTGCAGTTATTTCCAATTCCAAAATGAGTGTCATTCAGAGTGGAGATGCTCAGAAGACTCATTTAAAGGGATTCTTGGGGGCAGCAAGATAGCTCAGTGGATGGAAAGCCAGGCCTAGAGACAGGAGGGCCTGGGTTCAAATTTGACCTTGGACACTTCCTAGTTGAGTGACCTTGACCAAATCACTTAACTCCAATTGCCTAGCCCTTACCACTCTTCTGCTTCAAAACCAATACACAGTATTGATTCTAAGATGGAAGGTAAAGATTTAAAAAACTAAAAATAAAGTGATTTTAATTGTTTAAATTCCACTAATGGAAAATTTAATGGGCCAGACAATTCCTTTAAGTGCCCATAGATTCCAGAGAATATCTAGGCTTATTTCTTCAGGGTTTTCTCTTTGGCATTTCATTTTAGTTAATGATAATATCAACAAAGCAATATTGGATGTCATTTGTGTTAAAGGGAACAACTGGATATTCTATGAGTCTAGAATGGGAATAGGTTCCTCCATGGTTAGAAGTGACACTCAAAGTCCTTGTACCTTCTTCTAATCCAGGACCTCCTCATCTCATGCTTATGAATCACTGGAGACTCCTTAGAAGAGTCTGAGGCTAGTAATAAGTAACTTCATGACCAATGCCACCAGTGAGTACCATGAACTATAGAGTGTTACTAAAGGGTAGTAAGAGAATGAGGAAGACAGAAAATTTTGGTAGGGAGCTGCTAACGTAATACCTCAGGCCACTCACTACCTACAAAATGGGGATATAATTATAGTTAGATGAAATAAGAGCAGAAGGAAGTCTGGTGGAAAAATGGTGAGGTCACAACCTTGGGAGAGACGTAAAGACCAAGGCAGAGAGGGAGGAAGTTAGGTTAGTCAGAACAATCATGAACTTCCAGACTAAAAGTTCAAACCCCTAATCAACATGTGGTACAATGTAAAAGCTAAGACTGGAGAAGCAGATGTGATTAAGGAGGCAAAATGAGTTAAGAACGCTAGTGGCTGTGTGCGTGTGTGCTTATGTGTGTGCATGTGTGCGTAGGATGTTGTAACTCCAGGCAGTTCCTTAACAACAGTTGATCTGACTCTACTTCCTTTAGAAATAATGATTCCAGGGCTGGTTGGGATTTAAAGTTTTTTTGGACAAAAGGATTTTATATGGAAGTTGATGCCTGGAGTTCTTAGGGTTTATGTTCAGGGTTTGGAGATGCTATTGAAGAACAAAGTTTAAACTATATTGTGGATTAAATAATCCTTTTGTGGTTCAGCTTGGGAATCCAGCAGCTAAGGGAAAATTTGTTCAGCATTCCCAGCCGAGTCATATATAAATGACATTTTAGAACTCTTCATAAATTGGCTTCTGATTTGTTTCTCAAACACCTCATTTATTTCCTTATTTTTTTGTCTTTGGGATCTGTAGTCTATTCCAATGACAGTATTGTTTTCCTTTCTGACTCTGTTGATCTTTACCCACATGCTTTCCACCATGTTTCCTTTCCTCAGTTCCTGGATTTCCTCACTTAAGTCTTAATACAAGAGTTCTCTTTAACACTCTCTCCCCTCTGACCTTTTCCTGATTCTGTTTTTCCTTTTGAATAAAGTTATACCCTTCAAGAGTTATAGTCTTATAATGTCTCCTTTCCTGCTAGCTTCTCAGTGTGAAATCTGTTAGGACAAATTTGCCTCCTTCTGCCATTTATAACTTAGTTCAACTTGCTTGTTATCAATATTTTGCATATTTTACATGAACACATCTGTGGCCATGGGTTTCACTGCCAACTCCTTCCTTGATTTCTTGTCTCCTGTGAAGTTCTGGCCTCTCCTCTTGATATTCTTTCCCCTACATTATAGCTACCATCTGTGGCATCTCTTTCATTTGATATAGAGAGGCATTTTTTTCCTCTTCCCTTTTCCTTTTTGGTTGAGAGTCCTTTTGACTGGATTTGTAGGACTCCAGACAATTACATTTTTACTAGATGTTGCTTGGTTCCCTTTATTCCTGGCCCATTTGTGACATCTGGACCACATTCTCAGTTGTGATTCAGAAAGCCTGATCTGATTCATGAGAACTATCTTACCCAGATTTTCATTTCCAAGACTTGCCTTTTTATTCTGAATCCCTTGTCTTTGATGGGCAGCAGTGACAAAAACACCACATGTACCCTGATAGCCTTCAGTTATGCATTTAGGACTTTTTAATCCCTAGAAATTTTCTCTTGATTAACTCTGATGATATCATGTGGTCATATGACTTACCAACAGTGGATAGTAATCATCGGGTCTTCTGGTCTTAGGAGATTCTCTGTCATACACCGGATATGTGCCCTGGGAACACGACAAACATTTCCTTTATTATTGTCAAATCAACAAATACTAGTAGTTACTTAGTTATCTAGATTATCTAGTTTTCTCTCTTTTTGCTGTCCCCTCCTACATGGTCTCTTCTCTGATGGTAGCTGTAGTTACATATCATCATGCTTTGGAGATCAAGATACTCATTCCTTCTCTACTTCTTCCCCTTTGTGAATAGCCAGAGCAAGTTAAGTGACATGACCAAGGCTACACAACTGGTTAATTAAGCCACAAGTATCAGGTGGGTTATTTGGTCTTGGGCTCAAATCATTCATTTAACAAATATTATGTACTACCAATGCACATATATAGAGCACATTGCTCAGTGTTGAGAGAAATACAAAGTTTAGATAAGATGAATACCTGCCCTCATGGAACTTCCAGTCTGGTGGATGGTTGAGATAAATATCTGGGTAATAATTGTAATACCCAATTATACATGATCAGGTCATTGGTGAGGAGCAAACAAAATCATATATGAGATCCTCTTCAGGTCTGGCATTTTTTTCCATTGGTACAGCAGTTTTCTGAGTGCTATACTCACAGCCACTCATGGGGTACATTGCAAAGGTATTTAGATACTTATTTCATAAATGAGAAGTCTGAAACAGAGTTGTTAAGTGACTTGCCTCAAGCAGACCTTTTCTACTCAAAAGTTCTTTCAAGTCCAGGCTATTTCTTGACTCCCAGTTGTGCTACTAACTAGCTCCACTTCCTTAGAGCCTTAGATTCTCATCTATAAAGTAAAGGAGTTGACTAGATCATCTTTCACCCCTTTCTAGCTAAAAAATACACGATTCTATATCAGGAAAAAGACAAGTAAAAATAGTTTATTTCCTACCCTGCATGGAAAGCCTGTATGGACACGTGTCACTCAATTTACGAAATGGTTGTGTAAAAATACAACATGAAAAGAGGGGCAGTTATTTCCTTAGGCAGATTGGAGAGTATTTTGGTAGGATTTCACAATATTATTGTGGTGGGCATTGGTTGGAATGGTAGTGGGATGCAATGGAAAGATTTGTTGTATTTGGAGTCTGAGAACCTGGGGTCAAGTTCAGCTCTGCTTCTACCTTCTTGTAAGATCCCTTCCTGGTCTCAGTCTCCTCATGAGGGGTTAGACTAGACTATGGTTTCTTTCTCATCTAGTTTTACAGTTCTATGAACCCATTATTTGAATGTTTCTGACAGCGTTAGTTAGACCTGGGGTATTGTGCCAGATCCTTGCCCTTTACCGCCAGAGGGCACTCTTACATTGCTAAGGCAAACTAGGGGCTGGGTTTTATTTTTTTGGTTGTAGAGATGGCACAAAGTAGTGGAAACTGTCTAATTAGTGGGTTAACTGGTAGGAAGCAAAATAAAGGGTTGTTATGGTATTGTCAGGGGAACAGATCAGCAGAGTACAAATTGGTGGAAAGTGGAAGATGCTTGTAGTTCTTTCTTACTCTCCACACTGGTACAAGATCAGAGTTAGAAGGGAACTAGTCTAATTGCTTCATTTTATAGGAAATTTCAGTATCCTCCCCACTCCTTTTATTGAATTCCATCTTGGCTTTCAAAGTCCAATTGAAGCGTCATCCCTTTGAGCCCCAATCAGAAACAAATATCTTTCTCTTGGGATCTCTTGATACACGTTGCTTGTTCCTTGCCTTTTTTTGAGGGAATAATTGAATCCACAATGTAAAAATGACTGATGTCATGATCGTTTGCAGCTGTCTTGACAAGACTGTTCATTCTGGGCTATACTGAACTTTTTATTTTTAAGCCCTTGACTCGACTTATGGATAAAATAGAGGCCCTGCATTCAGGTGTCATCAAAGAGAGAATCACTAAATGGCTTATATGCCTTTATTTTCCTATTTACTAAACAAAAAGGAAAAGAACCTGTCTTAAGATTCCTGAGAAACTTTCATGAGAACTTGCAAACTGATGATGCCAATATTAAGTCCCAGGATCCAAGGTTTAAAGCTCTCCACCTCTCTCTCTATTAACTTATCTGAAAGATTATCTCCCCTCCCCCATTTTAAATTTATTTTCATTATTTATCTCCAATATCTGGTATATTCCTCCTCATCTTAGCCTCCTGACATTTTTGACTGCTTAACTAAAATCTCACTTTCTTCAAGAAGCCTTTCTTGGGCCTCCTTAATGCTTGTGCTTTCTCTTGATTGGTTATTTCCAATATTTATTTTTATTATACTATATTATGTCATATAACATATAATTAAAACATTATTAACATTTATTTCCAATTTATCCTGTATTGTTTATACATAGTTTTTTGCAAGTTGTCTCTCTCATTATACTGTGAGCTCCTAAAAAACAGGGATTGTCTTTTACATTTCTTTGTTTCCACTGTTTAATGACTGGCACAGAGTTAGCATTTAATAAAATGCTTATTGACTTGATTATTTTTCAGTCTTTGCCTTAGGCGTAGAGGAAATGGCTAGAAAATGCAACTCGAGCAGTTGTATGTCTTTCAAGTGGGTGATTTTCTGTTTGAAATGTTAACTATTAGATGTTCTGGGGAGTTACTTGGGAAGGAATAATTTTCTTGAAACAATAAAGCAACATTTACTTTACTACATTAAAATAGAGTACATTAGCTTCTGTTTATTTGGCTTGACTTCCCTGGTGGACTGCTTTGTTCATTCACAGTTAAATAAAACATTTATTATATACTTACTCTGTGTAGGGCATGAGAGATAGGTAGCAGCATTTAATTAAGGATTACAAAGTTGACTTTGGAATTTGGATGGCCTAGACTCAAGTCTAACCTCTAAAATCCCAGTGTCAGAGGCATCTCTCTAAGACTTTAATTGGCAGACAAGGTCTTAAACTTGAATTGGTAGAAGGAGTTAGCTCTTCACAGGGAGCTTGTTACACACATGATATTATAGGATCAGGAAAAACAAACAAATAAACCCTAAACCAAAATATAAGTGCACAGTGCTAGGTATTGAGAAGCATACAAAGATAAGACAACTCCTGCTTTAAATTTGCTTTTGAAAATCATTTTTGAATTAAAAAAAATCACATTTAAAACATCATTTCTCTTGATCCCCACTACAATCTTTTAAGGCAGATAGCAAAGGTTTCATTATTTCATTTTATAGGTGAGGCAGTTGAGATTCAGCAAAATTAAGTAATTTATCTGATATGTTTCATTGCCCATAACTAGTGCCTAGCATATAGTAGGTGCTTAAATGTTGACTTGATGGAGTAAAGCGTTGAACCTAAGTCTTCTGTTTTATGCTATTCTTTTCTCTAATCTGCTATGATGGTTCATGCTTCTACCTTCTCTTTCTTTTCCCCTTAGGCTTCTTTTTTTCCTAACTCATCTTGCCTTTCTCCCTAATTCTGAATAAAATTTTGTCCTTTAAAAATGTTCTGATGTGGAAAAATGGCTACATCAAAATCAGATGGAGACTCTCTAACACAAAGAATTTATTTCTTATGTCACATCCAAATTCTCTCTACCGTGACAGATTCCATTATATTGCAAATGTACCTAGAATTTATTGGGTTATAGTGTTCCCATGACAGAACTGAACATGTCACTAAATCTGAGGAAGTCATGGAAATTTTTAAAAATTCTACCTGATGGCATGTCATTGAAGTAGTCCAGCAAATCATGTGCATTTCAAAACAAGAAACAACCTAAAAAGGACTTCTTTGTGCTGATAATTTATTACATATATGAAGCTTAGAAGATTCTGGAGGAGGCCTGAAGCACAATTTTAAGCACAATGAAAGATCTCAAGAGTCACTGAAGAGTTTATGCTTATTTAGCCTGAGCTTCTCCTCCCTACACTTGTGTTATATGGACCTTAATGACAGTCATAAGTGGATTTGTGGGTGAATCAGACCAATAGTACTTTAGATGGAAGGCACCAAGGGACTCTAAAGTTAGATAATATTATAACTATTCTTGAATGAGTAAGACTCACAATATTTCCATTAAAGTTTTTAGAAGAAGAAAAACTAAGAAGGAAATAGATAAAGTTGAAGAAGGATGTGCTTAAATTTGGAATTAGGTCCCCAAAGTTACTAAAAATAGTACATATCCATTGACAAAAGGAAACCACAGTGAGACCAAAGAGATCAAAGGAAAAGGGAAAGGTACTACATATACAAAAATATTTTAGAGCAGCTTCTTTTTATGTGGTGGCAAAGAACTGGAAACTGAGTGCTCATCAGTTGGGGAATGGTTGAACAAATTATGGTATGTGAATGTAGTAATAGAATGTTATTGTGTTGTTAGAAATGAGGAAGAAGACAATTTCAGAGAGACTTAGGAGGACTTGCATGAACTGATGCAAAATGAAGTGGATAAATGCAAAAGAAATTGTATTATTAGATCAATATTATAAAAATGAATAATTACAAAAGGAATTAAGACTTTTGCTTAACAAAATGATCAGGCATGATTCCAGAGGCCTGATAAAGTAGAACATTGCTTTTAGAGAGCTCCATCTTCTAACACATATCTGAGAGATGATAAAGGCAAAGACAGTACATGTCATTTCCACTTGTCTCTTTAATACTTTAGTGGATATATGATCTCATGGAAATAAATATTCTCTCCAACAGGGTTGATTACAATCTTTACCAAACTATGAAATTTTTGTCCATGAAGGTCCTGATGGAGTATCAATCTAGATTGGGTCTTTTTTATGTTGTGTTTATGCCAGTGGAGTATTCTGGCTATCCACCTATTATCCCTTGCTATTGACACATCTACCCACTTTCTTTTTCTGATTGCACATTTCTCTTCTTGTACATAGATGGTCCTTGGAAATACATTACAGGTTACAATGCATGTCTCTGTTGTTCTCTGGAATATTTTAAAATTTGATTCCTCAGAGGTTGTGGTGTCCCAAGATTTGAAAACATATAGTCTTTCCAGGAGAACATTTATGTTTAGATGGACCTTTGTGACAGGGAGCAGCTTGGTATTGTTAAAAACATTACACAGTTTCCTAAATACGATAAGTTCTGCTTTCTTTCCCCGCTTCAATTTAGGATCAAACTCATTGTTCTTCTGTAGTGCCTGTCCCAAATAAATATATTTATATATTAACTCATTTGATTTGCCTTCTGACTGCATATCATAATCTTAACAATTGGCATTTAAAAAATTGATATCTTTTGTTTTCACATCCTTATTTTTTCTATTCTTCACCTCTTCTACTCAGAAAATATCCCTTATATCAGAGGACAAAAGAGGAAAAAACCAATTAAGTAAAACATCATCAAAATCTGATATTATAGGCACTATTTCACATCCATAGTCTACCACCTCTGCAGAAGAGGGAGATGCATAGCTCCTCTTTGGGGCCAAACTTGGCCATTATAATTTCACAGAATTTAGTTTGGATTGTTTTTCTTGCCTTTTCCCTCATTTACATTGTTGTTGAATATATTGTTTTCTGGGTTCTGTTTATTTACTTTTTATCAGTACATATAAATCTTCCCATGTTTCTCTGTGTTGTTATTCATAATTTCAGTAACATTTCATTACAATTAAGTACCATAATTTTTTCCCTTTCTACTGCCAATGGAAATCATCTTATTTTCAGTTCTTTGCTCCTGCAAAAAATGCTGTTGTGAATATTTTGGTTGTATGGGACTTCTAAAAAATCTTTAATCTCTTCACTTGACCCCCATTGCCCACCCTTACCACTCTTCCACCTAGGAGCCAATACACAGAAATTAAGGGTTAAAAAAATCTTTAATCTCTTGGGTTATATGCCTTAGAAGTGGGATTTCTAGATTAAAGACTATGGGCCTTTTAGTTATTTTTAAGAATAATTTCAAATTATTTTACAAAGTCATTGGATGAATTCATAGTTTCATCAGTGGTATATTAATGTGTTTATATTTCTATAACACCTTTAATGAATATACATATTTTATTAATTTTTCTTATATGTATTGTTTGGCTGACCTCTCTTGACTATTCATGAATCTCTTTGAGGAAGCCCTGTAATGTTTCAGAGCTTGATGTTTACTTCAATTAGTTAATCATTGTTTACTTCCACCAAATCAGCCCTTTCTCTTCCTAGTGTCCCCGTTTCTGTTGTCATTGAGCTAGGTAGGGCAAGATCTAGGATTTAGACTCAGGTCTTTTGACTTAATGTTAAGCATACTGATTATTGGCTTATATGGAAAGGCAAGAAACTTCTGCAAAGTTGTAATATCCAGGTTTTTTTTTAAACAATAACTATGGCAACATTAAATGTGTTTTTAATTTTTAAAGAGATGTTAAATATCCATGTTAATAGCACTTTAAACTACAGACTTTTCTTTCCAGAATGATGATCAGTCATACTTTTTTTTTAATAGCTTCAAAAATAACTGGAAAGGTAATGGCCAACATTTATTACACTTTAAAGTTTACAAAACATTTTATGCATATTATAAGCTCTTAGGATAGATACTGCAGTTGTTACTAACCCCATTTGGTAGGTGAGGCAACAGTGGTTTTCAGGGGTTTCAGAGGTGGGATTCAAATCTAGGTCTCTGTTGACTCCATATCTGGAATCCTTTCCACTATATTATGCTGTCTCTTGGTAGTGGTGGAGTTGGATGTTATGGTTAATTGGAAATTGACCAAGAAAATTTTTTGCTTTAATTTTTGTTTAAAACATTTATACAGTAATATTTTTCTTTTCAGGTCAACAACTTGACAACCTGTGTGTCTATGAACAGCTAAAACTGATGTCACAGTGTTTACATACTTTGCTCAAAGTAGAATTGTTTAGCCTTGCTTGGAGTTTTTTGACTCAAACTTTACACTTAATTCTAACACATTTAACTAACCAGTTTTCTAGCCTATAGCATATTGGAAGTAAAAAATTAGGAAAAGGGGGAGCACTGCTATAGATAATTTTGGTGTCAGCAGCAGCTGACAATATGAAATTAAGGAGGAAAAAAAACCTACAAAAAGAAGACAAAATAAGAGTCAGGCCTTATAATAAGGGTAGGAATTTGTACCTGTGATTTCATTGCTATAGGGAACTTCTAGGTGAGGTGACTCCTTACATAGATGCAGGTCAGTACCTTCTCTGTAATTTAGTCATAGAGATTTGGCGAAACAATATGAAGCTCAAATGACTTGTCTAGGATCCACTGGAGAAGAAAATGGCAAGCCACTCCGGTATCCTTGCAAAGAAAACCCCATGGATGGCTATTGTCTTGTGGGGTCATGAGGAGTCAGACATAACTGAATGACAATCACAAAAAAGATTACATAGCCAGTATGTATCAGAGGCAGGACCTGAACCAGATCTTGGTTTTGAGGCTGTCTCTCTGTCAACTGTACCATGCTACCTCTTTATCTCTTATAATAAAGAAGAAAAAAGAGGAAAAGAAAGTTCAGCAAAAGTAAGCAACATCAGTATTCTTTTTCAATCTCCTCAGTTCCTCTGTTTCAAGCATTGTCATGCATTTCTCCAAGAGACTCAACTCATCATCTGGGATTAGAATGAAGCAATAAGGGTAGCAAAAGCTATTTCAGAGACAATTTAAGAAATGATATGCACTTGATTCTATTTTTTGTTATAATCCTTAGGAAAACAATATTTTGTGGGTGATAAATTGACATCTACCAGAGCAAAGAAACTGCATTAAAGATTAGTTTTCTAGTCAAAGCATTTCCAATGACTATTGGGAAAATCACAATGGAGAGTAGATTGTTTCTCTAGAAACAGTAATGGATTCCAGATCCTGAAGGCACTTTCTTCCCTCTTGGCTCCAGAAAAATTTCAAAGTAGGAAAGAATTGAAATCATCCTTTCTACAGCCAAACTGAATCATTCTAGCTGAGACATAGAAGGGAAGAAATGAGTCCAAGTGATGACCAGTCCTGCTTCACTTTACCCCATTATAATCCTATTTTATCCATACTCAGTGCCTCCTTGGAAGTCAGGGTTCAAAGATGAAGAGGAAGGGAGCAGCAGGGAAGCACTCCACCTAACAGAAAATGCAGCTCTTTCTTCTTTTGGTGTCATCCCTCTTTTCCTTCAGCCAAGTCTAGTGTAAACATCTCTAAGAACTGGAGCTGTGTTCATTGGTGTATTTTGGGAAACACTCAGGATTCTTTGGCCACCATAAGCAAAGAAGACAAAAATCCCCTGGCCTTGTTCTGCCAATGGTGGGCAGTGAGTCTAAGGCTTTTGGCCATCTATCATTTATATAATAGAGAAATGATTGCCCCCCGAGAGCAATGTGATGCCATCTATAGTAGCTGTGCTATTCGTGCACTCTCTTCCCTTCCATATGTGGATGCCTGGAGAGCAACCTCAGGTTTGAAGCACTCTGGGTCAACAATTTCTCAAAACCATAGCTCTTATGTTTCCACCAAGTTGTTTACTTTTATAAGGACAAAGGGCACATTAGTTCAAAGCAAAAGATAATTTAAAAGAATAACAAAATAAGTGACTAGAAAAGATTCCACTCTTCTTTGGATTGCCATTATACAAGTGGGGAGGGTATATACATATAGATATGTGACTCAAAAATACTTGGAAGGCATATGTGTGAAGAATGCATATAGGACACACTAATAGAGGACAACATGGGGAACATGTCCAGTCAGGGCACGCAATGGAGACTATTTGTGTTGGATTATCCATAGGCAGGATGTGCAAATGCCTGGGATGACTTACGCTTCTAATTCTACAAAGCCACTGATGAACTCCAGTCATGGAATCATGCTATTCTCTAGTAGACACTGCCCATCTGTAGAACACTGGGAGTTGTGTTGTTTCTATTGGACATCTTGTCCTTACTTGCTGGCATGTTCTTGTTTTCTGCTTATTGTTTTTTTTTTTTTATCACATTGTAGTTCCATTCTTCCCTGGATGTCTTTACTGGTGACAACAACAAACAGAAATAGCAATAGTTAACAACATTTAGATAGTGCTTTAAAATTTGTAAGAGTGCAGAGCATTTTACATATCACCTATTTTTATCCTCATAAGAACACTGTGTTGTTATTGTTAAATCCATTTTTAAAATGAGGAAACTGAGGCAGAGAGAAGTGAGTAACTTACCCAGGGTTGCATAGCTCATAAGTATTTGAGGCAGGATTTGAATTGAGGTTTTTCTAATATTAAGTTCATTCCTTTCTCCATGATACCATCTAGCTAGTTTAATGGAGCCGGAGTTTTACTTTACCAGCTGTTGGCCTTCAGCTATTTTAATTGGCTTCTTTTGGGCCATCTGCTACTCTTTGCCACCATTTGCTAGTCGTATAATATACTATATAGAAACTAATGTTTCTCCCAGGAAGTTAGTCAAAAGATGGCAAGAAATCATTTAGTGCCTAGCCTAGGACCATAAGCCATTGTAGCCAGGAAAAGACAACAGAAGCTTTGGATTTAGGTTGCCTGTTCTATTTTCTAACTTTCTCCTGATGCGTAGGTGCTTGGCTCTACTCAGTTATCTGAACTGGATTGATAAAATTCCTTTAAGTCTCATGGAGTCTGATTATCAGGCTGTATCTCTGAAACCCATTTTGGGTCTCTACCTAAATCTGTGTGGTGATGAAGCTGTCTTTAGCTACTGTACTGTTCCTTGGTCAATATGCTGAAGAAACTGAGGACAGGAGCAAAAGGGCTAGGTGAAACCAAAAGATTATTCTTCATAATTGCCTTTATCATGTTTTCTTGCTGTCAACAATGTTTTTGACTTTTGCAGCCATTGTGGCTTCCCTGATCTCCTTACACATTCATTACAAACATTTTTTAATGTACATTTTAGTTTTGGACTGGACTTGCAATTTTATTTGAATAGAGAGTCCTGATGATGAAATTATCTCTACCAATACAGGTTGGCAGTTAAAAAATACTTAGTATCTCAGAGAGCTTCCTATAGAAAAGAGAAATTAAATGATCTTCCAGGGATCACATAGCTACTATATGTCAGTTGTAGGAACTGAACCTTAGTCTTCCTGGCTTTGAGACCCACTTCCTCTCATAATGAATTGAAGCAGTTTTATGTATGCAGACAGTATCTCCATGGGGCTGTGTTGACAAACCTATGGCAAGTGTGCTGGAGGGGGTTGCTTCCTTCCCCCTCTCCACTGAGCCTGAGGACATTTTTTTTGTATCACCCGCCCTTCTTCCCAGCAGCCCAATGGGAGCACTTCCTCCCTCCCCTGTCTGGGGTAAGGGGGAGACTCACATATAGCATGAGGGTGTAGTTTGGGTACTCAGTCTCTAAAAGGTTTGCCATCACTGTCATAGGGTAAGATCCCTTTCATCTTGATGTGTTTGCACCTATAGCTTTGTTAGAGCAGCCTTTCCTGCAAAACCCCAGGCTCATGTACTTGTCATAGGGGTAAAAGGACAAGGAAGAGGTCATTGAGTGAGCTTTTTTTGACCCATTTGGCTTGTCCTGACTGAAGAAGTAGAAGAGAAATGTGGATTTGGAGAGTTGGGAGAAAATCATAAAGAAGAGGAAGTGGAAAAGAACTATTGAACTCTTGGAGCTAAAAATAAATTTGAGACTTTTTCAAAAGAGGAGAGGTTTGGATGCTCTGGAAAGAAGGGAATTGCTTGCTTTCAAGGGGATGTTAAAGTGGACCCATGGATACTTCCAGGTGAATGATACTACAGTATAGGTCATGGGAAGACAAGAAGAATAGTGCTGGGTTGGTAACTCTTTGATCAGTGGTACTGAGGCAATTATTCTTTATTTGTTAATAACTGGGATGAGTGTTGGCTCCTGGGCTATGTATCCAAGACATGACAGAAGATCTCCTAAGACTTTATCAAAATGCATTATTATTAGTTGCTTTTGGTGACTGATGCAAGCACAGATGATACTGCTAGAAGGAACATTGAAAGGATTGCCCAAGGTTATATCTTGGCAAAAAACAGAAAACCAAAGTGGCACAGGTGGCATTTTATTCCATGGTGCCCTTTGAAAGGAAGTAATAAATAAGAAAAAATATTTGAGGGAATTGAACATTTTTAAAATGATGGTGTCTGGAAATGGGGTTTAGATTTTTGAACTGTAACTTTAAATATGGGGATAACAGGCTATTGGCCAGGGATAGAGCATGCCTCACAAAAGCTGGTAAGAATATATTTTTTCTGGTGTCTTGCCTTTCTAATAAAAAAAAAAGAAATTTAAACTGAAAAAGGAAGGGAGAAAAAGAAAACCATCTATGTTTCCCTTCCAAATTAAATACTGATAACAGGATAGAAGATGGTTAGTAATAAATAGACTAATTTTCAGAAAGAAGTAGTAGAATGTGCAAATTATAAGCTACAAGGAAGATAAGCTAGAAGTCCTGATGTGTGGAAACAAATTTAACCTTTTGGGTATTGCTGAAACTTGGTAGGATGAGGTCCATGTCTAGAATATCATTCCAGAGGGATGTGCCTTATTTAGAAGAAATGGGGGGATGGTGAGGATAGCTTTATTATATTAAGATGATAGACTCCTGAGAAGAAATCCAGGAACTGGAGAGGAGAGGCATGGTAAAGAGCATTTGTGTGAAGATCAGTGGTGGGAGAAACAAATAATATTTGTCATTAAGAGTACTTTTTAGACCATCCAAAGAGAAAGAGGAGAGAGATAAGGAGTTTGGGAACCAGATCACAAGTCTGGGGCAGAGGTGTGATAAAGAAGACATAAAGAGTTTTCAGTTATTTAGACATCTGCTGGAGCACATGCTCTATCTCTGACATTAGCAAAGAAACTAATAATTTCTTGGCCGTAAGATTTGTCATACTGATACTGTTAGCCTTCAAAATCTGGAAATGTCAAGGGGAAGTTCTATTCTGAATCTAATTCTTATTAACAGGAAGGAACTGGTTGTTGGCACAAAAATGATGAGAACCTTGCAGAAGAGGAGAGGCCTCTCTTAGAATTTGTGACAGAGGAAAAGAAAGCTGGGCATAGTTTGACATGCCCTTTAGATTCTGAGGACAGCAAATTTCCAGGGGTTCAGAGGAAGGTTAGACAAGCACACATGAACTAAAATTCTTCTGGAGAAGTTAGTCCAGGAAGCCCTTAAAGAATAAAAGTCTTAAAATTCAAAATAAATTCTGAAAACACAAAAAAGAAATAGTTTAGATGAGGAAAATGGCAGATATCTGAAAACCTGGATAGGGATGCTTAAAGAAGTCACTAAACAACTTAGATTAAAAAAAAAGGTATGTATAGGAGGTGGCAACAAGGACAGATAACAGAGGGTGAATACAAATGCATGGCAAAATTATTGTAAGGCTATTGTCAAAAGTGATAAAGCCCAGATGTTAGCTAAGTGACTTAGTGGTTGGCAAGCCAGGCCTAGAGATGGGAGGTCCTGGGTTCAAATTGACCTCAGATACTTCATAGCTGTGTGACTGTGGGCAAGTCATTTAACCTCAATGCCTAACCCTTACTGTTCTTCTCCCTTGGAACCAAATACTTAATATTGATTCTAGGATGGAATGTAGGGGATTAAAAAAAAGAGTCATAAAGCCCTGAATGAACTAGGGTGTTGAAGATTGCTAAGAAAAAAACCCAACTATTTTGGTAGAAGGGGATCAGAGAAAAGAGCTAGTTCTGCTGCTTAGAGTGTATGGGATAATGATAATAGTGACAGAGAAGGTAGAAATGATCATCCTTATTTTCCTTATTTTTCTCTGCCAATGAGAATTTCCTTTGGATTAGAAAGGACAACAAAAACGGATAATAGAAAATAAAGTCATTTGTGCTTGTTGAAATCCGTTTCTTTTAAGCTTTAGGTGTCACCTCTATCAGGACCATTTGTCCAGGTATTTTGTAGGAGGAATTCCTTTCCAGGTATAACTGAACTGGATAAGTTTTGAAGTCTTTTCCAACTCTGATATTATGTGAATCTGTACCAAATCATAAAATAAAATCTCTAAATCTTTTCTTGTGAATTATCCTAGACTGTACTTGACTAGTTGGATGGGTACACCAAAAATGTAAGAATTCAAATTTATATCTCTTTAAAATTAAACCTTATCTTGGGTTATATTTTATTTGGGTTATATTTTTATTATACAGAATTACATTTATTATCCACTTTTAGCTGGGGAATGTTCTTTTCATATTTACCACATCTTAATTCCAATTTTCCCTCTTCTTTCTTCTTCAGGTACTACGACAACTTCACCTCTTGCACAGAACTTGAAACAAACATTGTGGGGTGTTTTTGGCCCAACCCCCTAACAGAAGGCTTCATCACAGGGGTCCACAGACAATTCTTTTCAAACTGTACATCGGATAAAGTGCACTGGGAAGACCCACCAGATGAAATTCTCATTCCCCTCATTCTGATCCCTGTGCTTTTGACAGTGGGGATGGCAAGCTTGGTGGTGTGGTGCAGTAAACGCAACGATGTTTTGGTGTAATCTGCATTTTCCTCTTTTGACTTTTTTTGTTCCTTTTTTTTGGGGGGGCAAAACAGCAGGAATCAAGTTTCAAGAACCATTGGTTTGTGGCTGCTTGAGCCTAAATAGTTCCTAACCAGAGGAAATCTTTCTGGGTTTCAAAAGTCTTGATGACAAGCTGCCAATGTGGAATTTGATTTGTGTAATGAAAAGTACTCACTTTTTTTGATGCAAAGACATTGAGTTTCATCAGATTTATAACTCTCCCAGGAGCAAAATGAAAGTTTCTAGAGACTTTTAAGTAACTATGGAAGCTGCTGAAAACAGAAAGATGAAAGGCAATATGGGCCAGTGAGAACTAAGTTTGTTCATTGCTTCTAGCTAACCACTCATCTCACAAATAGCTGTGATAAAGTTTAAGTCACACTCGTGTCTGAGTTGGTAGATGGCTTATGTTGTGATCATGGCATCAAAGGTCTTCTTTAATGGATTTCACAGAAGGCTATCTCAATTACTTTATTCATAGCAAAGGAAGAAACTACAACCAAAGATGGGAACTGCTGTTTTGAGAACAATTTAAATGGCCATATCATACCTGTAAGGAGAAAGGACCATGCCAGATGAAGGGATGATAGCAAAAGTGCTCTCCCGGGATGGACTTTTTGACTTGAGGAGGCCATAGAACTGGCTTCAAGAAGGAAACAGATCTCTTTTTTACAATGAGGAAAGAATGAAAGAAAATGGGCTGCCTTAGTTTATCAAGGAGTAATGAAGGAGCTATAGATACATCAAATTCCTTCATTTGTTCTATAATTATTGCTGTCACTTTTATGAAAATATGAATACTGACTGTTTCTTCCCATGAATTTCCTCTGATCCAAATGGGATTTTGTTTGTGTGTGCACATAGTGTTCTGTCAGTAATAGAATACCCAGGTGGCAGAGATACCTTTGAAATGTTAACTGTCAGAAACTGGTTTTCCTTTTAGATAAATGGATTAAGGATAGGTATTAGAAATGGGAAAAAAGCTACAATGAAGCCTGTAGAAGTCAGTGTGGGTTACATAGAAAGGGGAAGAAGATAGCTTCTTCAGCTAAGTGGGGGAAAACCATTTCTACATGTTAACTATAGAAATGAGGATGCTTGTGTGTTTGTTGGGCAGTTGTTTTCCCCATACCTTTGTGAGCCCTTTTCCTGTCACTTTACAATTGTTCTTTAAATATTCCATGTAGAGTGAGTAGACCAGTTTGGCTTCTTTAGCCAAAACTTTTCAGCCTTCAAATACATATTTCCTGAGTTTCAGTTGGGTCTTTTCTTTGTAAGGGAGCATAAACTTGTGTTTGTAAAAACTGTCTGTCTAATTCCTACATGTAAGAAGTGTTTATAGGTTTGAACTATTCACTGGTCCTTTGTTTTCAAAAAGTCTCTAAGTAAATGTGTCTATTTGTTGTTTTATTTTTGTCTTCTTTCACATTGATCCAGTAAATGGCAAATGCTTTTACCAATTCTGAGAGAGGTAGACCATGTTATTTATTGATTGTTGTTCTAATAATTGTATTTCTATTGATTTCCTTCCTATGTCAGTTATGCAGCTAAGGTTGGTTCTTTCTTCCTGTTAATTGAATTTCAGAATAAGCAGTGGGTTTGATCTTTTTGAGACCAAAGAGAAGTTCTCTGTGAGTGTTTTAATGATACCACACCAGTGAATTCTTCTATACTGAAATATTTTAAAAGCCATAGATTGCTAAGCAACCTTGTAAAATCAATTGGAGGGATTGATTTTATTTTGTCACAAAACTCCTGTTAACTTAAAGAATTGCTCATTAACCTGTCCATAGTAGCTGTATGTGGTTTTGAACATTTGTTGGAAACTTAGTCACATAATCTCAGAGTTGGAAAAGATTCCACAGATAATCTAGAACTGATTGAATAGGAATTTACTCTACAACATTCCCAACAAGTGCTTATCTAGCCTCTGTCTAAAGACATTTAGTGATTGGAATGAACCTATTATCTACTAAGGCAGACTTTTCAACTTTTGTAATTTTGTGGGGATGATCATTAGCATGATAACAATTGACAGTATATGTCAGAATTTTTAGGTTTGTAAAGTACTTTGCATACATTATTTCATTTGATCCTCAAGATGAAGAAAGTTTGGATTAGAGATGACACGTGCCTTGCCCATAGTCATATAGCTAGTAAGTTTCAGAGATGGGATTTGAATCCTGTAATTTTAAGAAATTTTATTTTCTTCCATCAACCCTAAACCTTCATCCCTGTAGCTTCAATCAATTCTCTGAATTCTGCCTTCTGGAGCAAAACAGAAGTAAAATCCTACATTACACCATTATAGTCCTTTGAATAGTTACCTTATTCTCACCTTCCTCTAGGTTTACTTTCCTAATATCCCCAGACTTTCCAATTGATCTTCCTATGCCATGGTCTACTTTTCTTTCAGTCACAGATGCCTTCCTTTGGATGTGTTTCAGTTGATTAAATCTAAAATGCACCTAAAACTGAACAAAATACTTGGATGTGTTCTGACCACAGCAGTGGACAATGGGATTATAATTTTCATTCAGGACCAAGTTTTGCCCATACTATTACACTGCTGATTCATTTTGAGCTTGCAATCTGCTAATGGTCGTTAAACCTTTGCTGCATAAACTATTTAGTTGTAGTGTCCCCCTTCTGTATTTCTGCAGTTGATCTTTTTGAACCCAAATGTAGTATTTTACTTTTCTCACTATTAAATTTAATCTAATTAGATTTGGCCCCTTATTTTAGTCTCCTAAGGAATTTTTGAATCTTGGTTTTAAAGTTATAAATATTAGCTATTGTTATTTTTGTCTATCATTCAGTATGTTAACTATCCTTCCCAGGTTTGGGTTATCAGCAGAAAGGATAAGCATTATCTCTGCCTTCATTCAATCAATCAACCAACCCATAAGTATTTATTATTTACTTACTATGGGTCTGGCATTGTACTAGGTGTAGGTATGCAAAGACGCTGATTAAGATTTTGAATAGAATGGATCAAGGACAAATTCTTGCTGACAATTCACCAGAGACATCCCAAAGGTTGACACTGTCCCATTAATCACTGCTCTTTGAGTTTGATCTTTCTACTAGCTCTGAAATAGTCAAGATGTACACTATCATCTAATCCACAATGAAAAAGTTTGCCATATAGTTGGCACAAGTTAAGGCCTACTATGTCAGGTCATTCTTCTGATGTATATTGTTAAAGAAAAAAGTTAAATTAGTAGTTTTTTGATGAAGTCATTTAAAAATTAATTATTGCTCCTTTTTCTAAATACAAATTATCCCTCTAATTATTGATTCTAAAATTTTGTCAAGAGTCAAATTAAAGCAGTTTATAGCCTGTCCCTGCTTCCCTTTTTTGAAAATGGGGTCTTTTGCCCATCTTGAGTCCTAGGGTACCTTTCCAATTTTGCACAGGTTTTCAGGAATCATTGATAGCAAGCAGCTTGTTAATGACATCTGCTATTTTTTTCAGAACTTTGAAATGTACTTTGTTCTGGATTGGATAACTTGTCCTTACCAGCTTTCACAAAGTTCTCTCCCAATGAATCATCAGAGCATAGTGATGACTTTGGGTCTTTGAAGTCTATGCCAGTAAAGTCCCAGTTTTTTTAAGTCTGCCCAAGCTTGGAAAGGCTTTGGGAATGATTTTTGTCTGGGAATCAACCTAACTAAGGAAGAAATGTTTATCTTCAGAAGGTTGATTTTTTAGGCGGTGTGTGCTATTTTCCCTCTCCCTCCATATCCTGGATTATCTCCCTATGGTGGCTACAGAGCTACCCTTGCTACTATATGTAGATGATGTAGGCTGTGGAGGGAGAAGGAATACTCTGATTTATGCAGTCATAGATCTTAGAAGTATTGATGTAAAAACTATATACCTATAAATAGTTCTAGCCTTCTTGGATAATTAAAAAAAATCTAAATTACAGCACAGTGGGATGAGGATATTGCCATAGCCTGTACTGTGAGAATAATACTCAGCAGATCTGGGTCAGCAGATCAATGTTTCAACTGGATGTATATGAAAGTATGACAAACTCAAGTCTATCCTGAGATGGTACAGGCAAGCTCAGGAACCACAGTAGACTTGCTTTCAAGTCAAGTGAAAATCTCCAGGTCAAATGTCAGCACCATGGATAGTTCCAAAAGCTGCTTCTGGGTCTATTCACTTGCCCAAGGGTCCATGAACTTGGTCATTTTAATATGTCATACTTATGTAATATGCTATATATATTTCTGGATAATTGGAGGGAGTATCAAGGGAAGGGAATTCAAATAGGAGATGACACCTGAGACTTAAAAAAGATTAGGATTCTGAGTTGACAAGGGAGTGTGATTTGTGTGAATGCATGAAGAGGGGAAATGAAAAACTGAGTTTGACTAATAATCCAGCTTGACTGGGGTGTTGAGTTCAAAAGAGGAGAATTATGAAGACAAAATGGAAAGGTAAATGGGAAATAGATTATAGAAGGCCTTTTAAATTTTAGGCCAGGGAGTTGGTGCTCAGTTTTCTTTCTTATGGCAGGTAGGTGCTGTAGTAGATGGAAGACTAGGCTTGGAATCAGGAAAACTACTCAATTCAACTCCAGCCTCAGACACTTACTAGCTGTGTGATCATGGGCAAGTCATTTAACCTTGTTTGCCTCTGTTTCTGAACTGTAAAATGAGCTGGAAAAGGAAATGGCTAGCTACTCCAGTATTTTTGCCAAGAAAACTTCCTGAAAAGGGTCACAAAAAGTTGGATATGACTGAAAATGACCAAATAACAACAAAAAATTTCTTACTTATATGTCAAAATGCATTAGTAGAGGAAGAGTAAAGCAAGAGTATAGGAAAAGTCCATGTAATTTAGTGATACAAGGTAGAAATGCTCATGTTAGTATTTTTTCTATTGATCTAGTTTGACAATAAATAGCACAGAGGCTTAGGATGTTGAGTTTAAATTTTGAGCCCCTAAAGAAAATTAGAAGCCTCTTGATAGGTTAAAATGTTAGGCAACATCTTATGGAAATAAGTTAAATGTGGAAAAACATAGTTTTATACTTGTGTTAAAAATTCAGCTTCATAAAGACAAGGTTGGGGAAGTCTGATAAGACTGAAAAATATCTGGGGCTTTTAGTGACTTGAAAACTCACTATGACTCAACTGTGTAATACAGAGATTAAAAAAACTATTGCAATTTAAAAAAATCTGGACTTATAATTTCATCCTTGTAGGGAATTTCTAGTACTTGAAACTTCCTAAACTGATACCAAGTAGCAGCTAATTTATGATCTATTATCTTAGAGAATTGCCTTGGCCACTAAGAGGTTCTCTCAGTTTAGTTTGCTATTCTGTGAATTAAGATGCACCATAGGTCAAATTATATTCTCTGAAAGGTAATGGCATATAGCCATGATTAATACGATTAACCCATAAGAAAGATTTCAGACTTGTCCCTGTATAATGGTTTTAAGGGACTTCATTATACTTACAGCAATTAACATTAGAGGGATCAGGATAATATTTATATCTACCAAATGCCAGCCTAAAGTTCTTTTCCTAGTCCTTTTTAATATATAATTCAGCATGTCTGAGACACATCCCAGAATTAAGGAATTGTATTATCTCAGAGTTGGAAGGGACTTAGGGTCATTCAGCTCAATAGTGACCTGAAAGAAAAATCTCCCTTACATCTTCCTTGACAAATAGTCATCTAATCTACTTGAAGACTTCTAATGATGAGAAATTTATTGTGTCTTAAAAGAAGCTATATAGGTATATAGTTTTTACATCAATACTTCTAAGATCCATGACTGCATAAATCAGAGTATTATATCTTTGAAAAGCTCTGATCATCAGATTTTCTTTCCCTTTAAATGAAGCAGAAATTTGCCTTTTTCATCTTCACTGGTTCAATTTTTGCTCTTTGAAGGAATTTGATCCTTATTCCATAGGTTGTCTCCCAAACTACTTGAAGACAATAATTGTGTACTTTCCTACACCTACTCCAGCTTAAATATCCCTAGTTCCTTCAACCAATCCTTT
This sequence comes from Gracilinanus agilis, assembly GCF_016433145.1. NCBI lineage: Eukaryota > Metazoa > Chordata > Mammalia > Didelphimorphia > Didelphidae > Gracilinanus > Gracilinanus agilis. The sequence continues at coordinate 84,666,134 of NC_058130.1, read as the reverse complement.
TATAGAGCTTCAGTCTTTTATCTATTCCTAGGAAACTCCTCCAAGGAATGTGGTACCTAGGACTACATATAATGTTCCAGATGTTATTTCACCAGGATAGAGTGTACTATCCATCACTTTCTTTATTTTGGATAATATGCTTCTCTTAATGTTTTTGACTCATATTGACTTCTTTTCCATCTGGATGTACTTTGTGTTGCCTTTATGGTTTACCAATTTATAATTTATTGTTTTTTTGTGTATGAATCCCCCCTCCCCCATGCCTCCCTTATTCTTATCCCCTTTCTCTCCCTACCCAGTTCTCATTTGGATGTTTCTTTTTATTTTTAGCTGGTATCAGGATGTTACTTCTAGGTGTTGTAAACTTGGAACAGGGAAGATTAGCCTCTTTGCCAGTATTCTGATGTTTGTGAGGATGGGGGATGGGACAAAAAGAGCCAGAAGAAGGCCGTTGGTGGCAGTTACTGACAGTTGGGACCAGAGAGAATTCTAGGTAATTCTCTGGGAGAGGAAGAAGAAGGACTCCTGGAGGAGGACTGAGAGAGGGAGGAGAACATCCCAGCTCGAATCCAGTCCTGAGGGCTTCCTGAGGATCTTTCTTTGGACATTGAAACCCCAATTCCCTGGTCAAAGGCATCCCATGGCTTCTCACCCAGCAAGGCTTCAAAAAATGAGTCAGCTAAGTTTTGGGACTCCATTTTGGGAGCAATCTCTTAGGCTCGTTCTCCCATTACCCAATCTTGTGAGAGACCCTTTCCGGTTTGTCTTGGAATTATAGAAAAGGATAGAAATAGGAAATAGAAATAGAAACTGAAGGAGAAGAAGCGAGGGGAGACGCTTAGGAGTGGGAACCCCAAAGGTTCCCACCCAAGTGATGGTCCCCATAGAAATAGAGAAGAGGGCACCCCAAATCCCTCTGACCTTCACCCCTTTCCCCAATCCCTGAATTGTGATTAATAAAAGCCATTCATTAGTCAGATAGCATTCCAGAGTGCCTGAGAGATGAGGGGGAGGGGAATCACAGCTTCGTCTGGCTGCCTCCATTTTGAAGCCAGACCACCCACTGCGAAGTTGACTGACCTCGTGGGAGGCTTGCGTGAACCCCGCTCTCATTCAGAATCAGATTGGGGTGCTCAATACCTCATCTTATAGGGAAACCTTGCCCCCAACTCTTGTGGGGCTGCAAACCATCCAGGTCACCCACCGAGTTTTGGAGTGATACCCCCTCTAAGTCTCTCAGGAGTGTATATTCAGAGGGAGGGGAGAGCTAGAAGAGATCATCTCCCCTCTCTCCCCTCTATCATCACATTTGGATATTGGCTCTGTTAATTATTATATGTTCTGAAATAGCTTCTTCTGCTCTTTGGTCTTTTTGGGCTGATGTATACATAAATGGAAGGAAGCTTTGCAGATGTAAGACTGTATATAAGTTTTAAAGGTGATGGATTTTCTTTTCTGGGGTTTCAGAATCTAGGGTTGTAGAGGAGGCAAAAGTTGCAACACATAAAGAGGAAGTTGCCAGGTTGCATCTTCATAAGGTTATATTCTCCCAGCTGATACCTACAGGAGTTGGGTTAGAAGCTATTTTGGGAGATAACTCACACCCAACTGGCTCTTCTGGAGCTCTTGGAATTATCTGAACATAGGTGGCAATTGGTTGGAGGTTAGTGTTGATTCTGGAACCCCTTCTCCAGTGAAGTTGCTCTCATGAATAATGGCTGGGCTGAGAATACAGCTAGTGTTCTGGGGTGTGTGTGTATGTGTGTATGTGTGCGTGTGTGTGTATGTGTATGTGTGTGACATTGTTATTCCTCTGGTCATTGGAGACAAAGATCCAGGTTGTCTCCACTGGTATTTGTGTGTGTGTGTGTGTGTGTGTGTGTGTGTGTGTGTGTGTGTGTGTGTGTGTGAGTGTGTGTGTGTATACATGGATATATATGCACACACATTATATATTAAACATAATGTTTAAATCATGATCACTGTGCAATGAATTGAGTATAAATAAAACAACACAAAGGGAAAGGAGAGGAATAGGGATGGCCAAGTAGGTCAGGGATGAGCCAGATCTTTAATTGGTCAATGGCTATCATCAACACCAACCTCTGCTACCATCAGGCAGATAAGCAAGGCTGGCTGAAGCAACAAAATGCACTGAGGGTGAGACAGGAGTTAGCATGTGTTAAACAGATGAAATGAGTCATGCTCCTAGATAAGATTTCCAGATAATTCTGACATGACAGGTATAAACAAACATAGTAGTCTGGGTTCTGTAAACAATGATGACCCGTGGGTCATACAACTGTCAATTATCTCCCCCCAACTAAGTCATTGTCATGTCCTGAATTCTCATCTAGTAATTATATGATAGATCTAGAGTAAGATTCCATGACAGTGGACCCTGTTGAATATTTGATGTTATAAGATACTCATGATTGAGTGGGACATTGGGAATATGGAATGATGAGATAGAGGCATGAATTCTTTCTATAGAAAATAGGGACCAGATCTGTGACTTAGAGACACAGAAGAGTTGAGTATGGGTTATTGTTTTGCCTAAGTTAGGGTAAAGCTGAGGAAACAAACAACTTTATGACATCCTTAGTGGTAAGGAGAAGTTAAGGAAAGCTTCCCTTTTGATGATATAAAAGCAAATGTAAACTCCTTGGAGAGCCAAGGAGTGAAAACTAATAGAGCAGGTTTAAGTTCAATGGGATCCATCTCTAAGTAAGATGGATAAAAGTGAACTATAGAGTGAAGATTTATCTTCCTAAATTCAAAGCTGATCTCAGACACTTACTAGCTGTGTAACTCTGGGCAAGTCACTTAACCCTGTTTGCCTCACTTTCCTCATCTGTAAAATGAGTGAGAGAAGGAATGGTAAACCATTCCATTATCTTTGCAAAGAAAACCCCAAATGGGGTCACAAAGAGTTGGATATGACTGAAAATAACTGAACAACAGAGCTACTCTTGGGAGGCTAAGTACAGTACTGACATACAGTAAATGCTTTATCAATACTTATTGATTGTTGATTAATTGAATCCTCCCATCTAAGTACTCTATGATCCTGCAACACTGACCTCCTTGTGGTTCTTCCAATAAGACATTCCTCTTCACTCTTGCATATTCACTGATTGTTCCCTATGCCTGGTTTCCTGGTTTCAACTCTACATTCTGGCTTACCTGGTTTCCTTCAAGTTGCAGCTAAAATCTTACCTCCTATAGAAAGGCTTTCTCAATTACTCTTAAGACTAGTACCTCCCCACCACACCTCCTCCAGGGATTATCTCCAATTTATCAAATTCATATCTTGTTGTACATGGTGATTTGCAGCTTATTTCCCCCCCATTCAACTGTGAGCTTTGAGAGAAGGGACTATTTGCTGCTTTTTCTTTTTGTATCCCCAGTACTTAGTAAAGGTCCTGACATTATTGCTTAGTGACTTGACTTGATTGTATCTCTACTGTTTTCTATGTAAGTAGTGTTTGATTTCCTCCACAGTGAATTCATGGGAACTAGTGGGCTTTGGTAAAATATTATACTAGCGAGAAACAGCTTTTTATAGTAGAAAGAATACTGGACTTGGAGTCAGGAAATGTAGTTCACGTCCTGTCTTTGAACTTATTGGTCTTGTGATATTGGGCAAGTCATTTAACCTTTCTGGGATTTGGTGTCCTCATTCTCATACTTGGCATTTCCTAATTCACACACTTGGGAAGAAAGAACTTTGTAAACATAGTAGTGTGAATTATTCATATTTTTTCCACAGGAAGAATGCTATTAATGGTGAAGAGGATGGTTCCCACCCACGGACTTAGCAGCCAATAAATCACAAATGAGATCAACAATATGTCAAGGAATTTATAATCTAATGAAAAGGAGGAGAGTCTAAGACATAAGACTTACATAACATAAAGAGTAACATTGAAATGACATTAGGCAAGATTGCTAAATTCAAAGGAGTCAATAAAAAAGACATGGAAATGGGAGCAGACAATGCAAAAATAGAGGATGGACAATTACTCAGGCTGGACACTGGACACATAAACTGGAAATAAGACTAGAAGGGGTCTTGAATGGGAGGCCCATGGTTCAGTTTATATTCAAGTTATCAGGAGAGAATCACTAAAGGCTATAGAGAAAAAGATAGCTATTGCCAACCATCTGAACTGTGGAGAGTTCAGACCAGAGCTAGAGGTTAGATGGTACCTGAGTTGAACAGAGGTATATTTCAGCTGAGTCTAATTAGGCATATTAGAGAAATTCAGCTGACTTTTGAATAAGCCAATGGTTATCTAGAAAGCCCTCCCACATTAAACATCAAGCAGGTCTCGAGCCAATAAGTTCCCAAAAGAAGGTCACCAACTTAACAGAAATGAATCTCTTGTGGGGACAGCTGGGTGGCTAAGTGGATTGAGAGCCAGGCCTAGAGATGAGAAGTAGTAGGTTCAAATCTAGCCTCAGACACTTCCTAATTGTGTGATCCTGGGTAAGTCACTTAACCCCCATTGCCTAGCCCTTATTGCTCTTCTGCCTTAGAACCAATACACAGTATTGAATCTAAGACAGAAGATAAGGGTTTTACAAAGTAAAAAAAAAGAGAAATGAATCTCTTGAGGCCAAGAGCAGTCAATCCAAAGTCTGAGAACCAACAAACCAAATGGCTGGCAGAGAGATAAAGTCAAAGTTCACCATTCTCAGATTAAGAACCTCGGATTAAAACCAGAATAGCATTTGGAAACAGTCAAAAAGTGGTGTTGATTTTTCCACTTCTCTTTTTCTTTTCATTTTAATAAGTTTTGCTACCTTATTGATTTTAGGATACTATTGAGTATGGTGTTCTACAAACTGACTCTAACAGGAATGAGCAGTGTGATGTGGTTCCCATCCTCCCAAATATTAATTTCCTCTTAGGAGCATTATGTTCAGGACCAAGGATGCTGCAAGTCTCCATATACTTGCTAAAGAGATCATGTATGCCACACTGTGTTCAGTTCTGGATACCACATTTTAGGAGGGAAATTTGCAACCTGTATTATATCCAGATAAAGATGAGGAAGACGACTAAAGGTTTGGAGACCATGAGAGAAGATTGAGGGACAACACAAGGATTGTTTTTAAATATTTGAAGGATTTTCTTATATAGGTGGTACAGTATAAGGTCTGGAAACCCAGAAACTGACTACTCTTCCTGTGTTCAAATCCAGCCTCAAGACACTTACTAGTTGTATAATTCCGGGCAATTCTCTTACCTGCAAAATGAGCTGGAGAAAGAAATGGCAAACTACTCCAGTATCTTTGCCAAGAAAACCCTAAATGGGGTTATGAAGAGTTGAATATGATTGAAAAATGTCTGAACAACAACAGAGTTTGTTATTCTTATCCTATGCTGCAGAAGTAAGACTGAAGATAGTCTGGAACCAGAAGAGAAATCACAAAAGAAAAGCCTGAGTAGAACATGGCCTGGTCATCTTCTTTAGCCTTCAGGGTACTAGAAAGCCTTTGCAGAGTCAGTTCCTGCTATCTTTTTGGACTGCCACATTGCATTACACCACTGTATCCTTGTTTTGAGTCAATATATGAATCAATCAATGAATGGATATAAATTATAGAGATGCAGATTTTGGTTCAAAAGAAGGAAAAATTTCTGTGAGAAGACAACAAGACTTTTTTTTTTCTTACTTGCTCATATAGCCCTAAAGTGGCCAGTTTTTATTTCTGTTCATAATAAAGGCAGGAGCGTAGGCTAGGTATATAGAAAGCATTGGCCAGGGTTATTTTGCCGTTTCTTTTGTCTCAATACATCTTCATGCTAAGTCAGAGAAGAGATTGGGAATTACTAACCCCAAGTCAAATAGCTGTCTGAAACAAAGGATTGTGACCCAGATCTAGAAATCCAGAAGAAAATATTTTAGCCTAAGAGCATTCTACTTGGTTTGTTATTTAGGTGTGGACTGGGCAAACCTTCCCTTATTAGGACAAGTGAGCACAGCCTATCAGATTGGACTGGAGATAACTCCTAGGTTGGTTCTGAAGAGATGAAACCCAGAAACTGGTGGCAAGGGGCATTGGACAGCAGAGACCATAAGCCTGGCAGTGATATGCTCTGGAGAGAGCAGAAAATCCCAGGAGAGAAAGAGTGAGGGGGCAGCAAACACAACACCCAGGAGAGAGCAGCAAACATATAATGTAAAACTTAGGTTCAAGCTCAGCAGAGAGGTCTGGCTCCTCTGAAGAAATGTCATTCTTCCCAGAATTCTGCTAACAAGGGCTTGCTGTATGGATTCCTAGGGCCCGGACTTGGACAATGATGATGCAATTGGATTGGAGAGTCTGAAGATAGGAAGATCAGGTAGAAGTTTATTGCAGTAGAAAGAGTTTGGTGGAAGATTTGATTACCACGTGACTTATAAAGCTGTCCAGAGAAGTTTGAAATGATGCCTTCTGTTTCTTTTCCCATTTCCCTGTACAGCACAGAGGCATTTAAAAAAAATTTCAAAAAATTGTCATCACAGTATCTAACATATGAATATCTTATTAAGGGGTTTACTTGTGAGAACTAGGAAAAAGAAGTAATGATAATGAGAAAATGAAGAGCCAGGGAAATTACCCTCTCTTCCCCCCAGTAGGGTAGACTCCTGTGTTGAACTTGTGGAGGGAATAGAAATGAGTCACACAGGCAAGGGAGGCATGGATGGGTTGCAATCTGAACAACAGGAAGGCATGCCCACATTGAAGAGAACATATATGTATTGCATAGAGCGTTTTACATTTTGCCTTAACAAAATCTAATAAATGTGTTAGAAATTCCCTCTGCAAATAATTTACACTCAAATGCATACACACACAAACAGAAAACTGTTTTAATTTGTTTGCTATGAAAGTGTCTTGCTTTTTATATGTATGAGCACTTAGTAGGCATGTTGCTTGCTTTTTTTTCATTAGTTAACTAACATAGCACATGCATTGATAAGTAAATACAAAGTAATTTGAGGAAGAAGAAAGTATATTATTTGTATTTGTAGGAGATCTGATAGGGAGGCTTTAAGATGCTATAGTACCTGAGATGTTAGGTTGTAGGGAAACCTAAATGAGATATTGCATGCAAAGCACTTTTATTATTTCTACATCTAGAAAATTACTTTTCTTTTTAAAATGTCTATTGGCTTGCCATTTAGCATTTTTGCATTCCTCTGAGCTATTTTGCCTGGTACCACATCTTTGCTTGTATAGATAATCCTGCCCAGTCATCACCTGGGAAGAGAAGCTCCTGTGGAGAAGAGGGGTAACCATTCTCCTTAACTACCAATCAGTTGGCACTCAGAGAAGGTCTAAGGGTAGCTGCCACTCTCAGGGCTCTTGCGCCTATCTGCCTTGGATGGCAATTGGCAGTAGTTATTGTGGGTGGAGATGAGGAAGGTGGATCCCTTCTTCCTATTGGTTTCTCCTCTTAGTCCTTATGTCCACAAGGAGTTGGGAATTCATTGCTGATTCTAGAACCATCATTTTAAGCAACAAGTCCAAAGAACAAGATGAATGATGCAGCTACAGGGATAGCTGATTAATGTAGCGTTATTTAAAAGACTTGACATATGTTGTTTTAGCAACACCAAAGGCATTAGTGAGGTGTATGATTAATAACTACTTAGGTGGATCTCATTTATAAGCAAGGGATTATGTGATACCAGGTAAAATAGCTTGGAGGAAAACAAGAAGACTAACTGACAAGTTAATAGAAATAAGAAAAGAAACTTTTTAGATGTAGAAATAAAAAATCATAGAAATAATCAAGTTTATATTGTATGGCACTTCTAGTAATTTCAAATTGCTTATTAAATAAAATAAAAAAGTATCTTTTTTTTCAACCCTTACCTTCCATCTTAGAATCAATATTATGTATTGGTTCTAAAGTAGAAGAGCTGTAAAGGCTAGGCAACAGGGGTTAAGTGACTTGTCGAGGGTCATACAAGTAGGAAGTGTCTGAGGTCAGATTTGAACCCAGGACCTCCTGTCTTTAGGCTAGGCTCTCAATACACTGAGCCTCCTAGCTGCCCCTCAAACAATTACTTTTTAAAAACATCACCAGTATTTTAATGATATGATGTGGCTACCAATCATGGGACATCACAGTATCCAAAGAACCAAAATTGCATGTTGAACACAGGACAATGTAAAGAAGTATGGTGAATATAAATAGCTTACACAGCATATTAGCATAAGATCTGGACTTCTAGTCACATAAGAGCTCTCAGAAAACTGCCTCAGGTTTGAAGCACGTTGTGGGATAGCTTCCACTTAAAATCACTGCTCATGATACTGTACTGATGGGTCTTCTTTATTAGACCAAACAGAGGATACATTGGAAGTATGCTGAAAGCAACCTACTCTGAATCAAGCAGCCTGATTACAAAAAATGAACCATATATCCATGGGTTCACTCTTCTAAAAGTTATCACATTATCAAAGGGGGAAGAGTACACACGTAGGGAACGTCTGTAGCCAGGGAAAATGTATGCAGGGGCAAACATACTGGGGACATTTATGGCCAGAACATATTTGTGGTTGGGAAAATCTCATCTCCAGTGCTAAAAAATTGCTGTATTTGTTGATGCTATGGAGGAAGCTACTTTCTCCTTTTAGTTGTATGCTGCTGCTCTGTTTTCTCTGCTGCTCATCCTTTTATTGTTCATTTCTGGATCTTTCCAGGGCTTCTTTCTATTGGTTTTTGGTGCTATGTGTCCTCTCTTTTGGTCTTTTCTTGCTGTCTGCCTTTATTTTGTAGTATTGTATCTACTAGATATCCTCTTCAGTTGCAATGCAATTTTCTTCCTGTAAGAGGAAGAGCAGGCCTTCTCTTTTGCTACATTTTAATAACATTTAAGTGAATGAGTATACACTTATGTAATGATAGCATTGTGTGAGATGCTAAAGCAGATGCTATCCAGTTGATCAGTTAGTGATGCTTCAGAACTGGGAAGTAAGGAAAGAGGAAAGATATGAAGATTTCTTGGAGAAAGAAGCCCAGTGAGTTGAGTAGGGTTGGGCAATCTGTCCTCCATCTTGCTATAATGTGGACAAATGCCACATATCCAGTCACTTGCTCTCCTGTTTTCCTACTTCTGAAATCAGTGGTGGCTGTTGCTATGGCTGCTGAGATTGATGAACGTTTTGCTGGGCTGGTACAATGATTGGTGAGCTAAACCAAGCTCCTTTTCAAAGATATTCCCCTTTTCCTCTGCTCCTGAGCTGGGGAAAGAAGCAATTCACACCAAGTGAGCAGCTCTTTTAAGTTTTGTTTTTTTCTTCCCATGAGGGTAAAGGATTTGGGATTCTTGCTTCAGCATGATATTCAGGGTCATGGAGAAGATAATGACTCCCACTAAATGACACAAACACATTGGAGAAACCTTGATACAGTACTCAAGTAGATTTTATGTAAAGTAAGAATAATAGCCCCAAATGAATTAAAATTCCTAGGCATAGTAAAGATAAATTAATGAGCAAAGGATGTGGGAAGGGGGATTTATTACTATGTGTACTGCATAGATTTCTTTTTGGATTCTTTGGTAATAGTTACATATTACATATGTACTCCTGCTCCTGATACTCCCCTACCAAAATTTTCTGACTTTTCAACTCCCGTTTTTAACTGAGAGATATATTTATTTGGATCAACCTATGTGTGGGTGAGGACAACTATTTAAGCATCTGAGTCTGGATATGAACTCAGGTTTTCCTGACTAGGGTCAGTACTCTATCCACTATGCCATCTAGCTGCCTTTGTAGAACTTAAAAAAGCTTTCCTGTGGAGGTGACACATGAATCGATCCTTGAAAAAAGGTAGGGATTCTGATAGGCAGAGATATGGAGAGGAGTGCATTCCAGGTATAGTCAATGCCCTCACTGAAGAAAAAACTGAGATCCAGAGAGGAAAGGAAATTTGCCTAAGGTCAAAGTAGAGTCTTTGGAAAAACTAGGATTTGAACTAAAGTTTCAAGTGGGGCAAATCACTTAGTCTCTGTTTACCTCAATTTCCTTATTTATAAAATGAGGATAATAATCATACCTGACTGTCAAGATTGTGGTAAGGATCAAATGAGGTAAGGATTATAAAGCACTTAGTCTAGTGTCTGGCACATAGTAAGACTTCTTTAAATGTAAGTTTTTTCTTATTTCTATAAGAATTGGAAGAACCTACATGAACTGATGTGGAGTGAAATGAGCAGAACCACAAGAACATTGTACACAGGAACTGAAACATTGTGGGACGATCAAATGTGATAGACTGCTACTAAAAGCAATGCAATGATCCAGGACAACTCTGAGGGACTTTTGAAAAAGAATGCTATCCACGTCTAGAGAAAAAACTATGGGAGTAGAAAAATAGAATAAAACATATGATTTATCATTTGTTTATTTGGATATATGATTTGGGGCTTTGGTTTTAAAAGATTATTCTATTACAAAAATGAATAATGTGGAAATAGTTTTTGAGTGATAATACATGTGTAACCCAGTGGACTTGCTTGTCAACTCTGGGAGGGGGAGGGAAAAGGGGAGGGAGAGAACATGAATCATGTAACCATGGAAAAATATTTAAAAAATAAACTTACTGGCATGAAAAAATAAAATAAAAAAACATAGAAAGTAAAGTACCTGTGAGTATATCTGTTAAAACAAATCCAGGAACTATATGAACATGATTTTTATACAAATAAAGTCAGATTTAAATAACCAGAAAAATAAATGTTAGATTATTATTATTATTATTATTATTATTATTATTATTATTATTATTATTATTATTCTTTCTGATTCCAATTTCAGTGCTTTTCTCATGGTGCCACATTGTGTTATCGCCCACTTGAGGAAAGATTCTTGCCTACTCTACGTGTGATATGGTAGAATAATGTGTTTCTGTTTAGATCGTCCTGAATGGTAGGTAGCATTCTGACTAGCCAATGCAGCATGTAGCCCACCAGAGGAGATACGCCTTCTACTATGTAAAACATGGAAAGAGAAACATATGTCCCATTCTTTTCTCCCCTAACCCCCCCCCCCCCAATAATCCAGTAATTATAAAGGAAGAAGGTTCCAGGCTTGGAGGACATCATTATCACTGGTTGTTCTCTATGCCTGGAACATTTCCTCTTCCAATCTTTGCCTCCTGGCTTCCCTGCTGGAATCCTCTCTTAGTCCCTCTTAATGCTAGTTCTTTCCCATTGGTGATATCTCCCCATAAACATGTATATATCTTGTAGGTTTATAGTTGTTTATGTGTTTCTTTAGACTGTGAACTTTTTGAGAGCAGGGAATGTCTTATCTTTCTTAGTACCTGACATGTTTGGTACAATGCCTGGTTCATGCTTAATAAATGCTTGTTGACTGTCAATTCTTTTATTTACTCTGGTGTGGGCAGCTAGGTGACAGTGGATAGAGCACTGGGCCTGGAGTCAGGGACATTCCTCTTCCTGAGTTCAAATCTGATCTCAGACACTTATTAGCAGTGTAACTCGGGGGAAGTCATTTAACTCTGCCTCAGTTTACTCATTTGTAAAATGAAGCGAAGAAGGAAATGGCTAACTCTAGTATCTCTGCCAAGAAAACCCTAAATGGGGTCATGAAGAGTCAGACACAATTGAAATGACTGAACAACAGCAATAACAACTACAAATTGTGAGAATGTCATAAGGTTCTCAAAAGCAATAACAACCTTATCATACCATTCAAAAGTCAACTTTTAAGTGCCTACTATGTGCAGAGCTTTGTTCTAGATCCAGAAATTAGAACCCTCCATGGAGATTGCAGTCACCAGGAGAAGACTTCACTAGCACAGGTAACTAATGAACAACATCATATGAGAAATGTGTGAGATAGAGAAAACTCTGGGAGGTCTGAGATCAGGTAAAACAACTAGAAATAACAAAAGAAAGTTAAATTGCTGGGCAGTAGAAGTAAGGAACTTCAAATGGAAAAAGATAAAATTATAGCAATTTCCATTCAATTGGTTAAAGTTCATATTGTAAAGCTAATCATATTTGATCCTCACAACAACCCTGGCAGAAGGCAGAAAGGTACTATTGTCATTCTCATTTTACAGATAAGGAAACTGAGGCAAACAGAGGTTAAGTGATTTGCTCCATTTGAACACTTCAACAATTTCAAATTGTTACTGAAACAAAGCAAGAAAGGCAAAACACTTTTTTTAAACACCAAATAGTATTATTTAACATTTTATTTTTATTTTTTCCATATTATGCATTGATACAATTTTTAAATATTCATTTTCTGATGTTTTGCAATTCATGTTTTCTCTCTTCCTCTAACCTCTTCTTCCTCCCCAAGAAGGCAGGCAATATGATATAGGCTCAATGTATTATTATGTAATACATATTTCCATGTTTGTCATAAGACACATATTGCTTACATTAGAGAAAAATTCATGGAGGAAATAAAATGAGGACAGTATGCTTAAATCTGCATTCAAACACTATCAGTTCTCTCTGTGGCAATGGACATCCCTTTTTGTCATGAGTTCCTTAGAATTGTCCGGGATCCTTAACTTGCTGATAAGAAGTCAGTTAAGTCAATCACAGTTGATCATTACACATTATTGTTGTTTCTGTGTACAAAGTTTTTCTGGTTCTGCTTACTTCACTTTGCATCACTTCATATAATTTTTTCTAGTTTTTTGTGATCATGTCATTTGCCATTTCTTATGGGACAATGATATTTTGATGATACTATTTCATAGTAAATCATGGGACACCACAATTTCTAAGGAATCAAAATTACATTTCAAACAGTGTTGGAGAGAGGTTTAGTGGATACAATTTTGTTTGTGAGTCTGTATTGATACCTTTAAAAAATTAAGCTAATGGGGTGGGGTGGGATGCAGAGGGAGCTAGGTAGCTCAGTGGATTGAAAGCCAGTTCTAGAGATGGGAGGTCCTGGGTTCAAATCTGCCTTCAGATACTTCCTAGCTGCATGACCCTGGGCAAGTCACTTAATCTCCATTGCCTATGCCCCTAACCATTACCTTTTTTTTTTTTTTGCCTTGGAAACATTACACAGTATTGATTCTAAGATGGAAGGTAAAAAATAATTAGGCCAACCAGAAGACATATTAGCTTAGAGCAAAATATATTAAATCAAAAATTAAATAATAAAACAGTTTGCTACCTACTGGGGTGATCAGGGAAGCCTTTCTAGTGGAGGTGGCATTTGAGTAGGATTTTAAAAAAGGAATAATAACTACAGATAAAGAGGAATTGGGAAGACATTTCAGACAATTGTAGTAGAAAGGCAAAGGCTTGGAAATGAAAGCATGTATTGGGCAGAGAAGAGACCAGTTATGCATTGGGCAGAAGAGAGTGTGTAGGAAAGTAAGTTGGGGTGATGTTAGAATAAATAGATAGTGCCAGATGACTTTGAATCTCAGGCAGAATAATTTTAATTTTATTTGGTAGACAAAAGGGAACTATCGAAGGTTTTGTTTAAATTTATTGCTCTAAATGCAAATTAAAACAACTCTGAGGTACCACTTCACACCTAGCAGATTAGCTAAAATGACAGCAGGAGAGAGAAATGAATGTTGGAGGGGATGTGGCAAAATTGGGATATTAATGCATTGTTGGTGGAGTTGTGAACTGATCCAGCCATTCTGGAAATTTGGAATTATGCCCAAAGAGTGCTAAAAAATTGCCTGCCCTTTGATCCAGCAATAGCACTGCTGGGTTTATACCCCAAAGAGATCATAAGGAAAAAGACTTGTACAAAAATATTTATAGCTGCGCTCTTTGTGGTGGCAAAAAACTGGAAAACGAGGGTATTCCCCTTCAATTGGGGAATAGCTGAACAAACTGTGGTGTCTGTTGGTGATGGAATACTATTGTGCTCAAAGGAATAATGAACTGGAGGAATTCCATGTGAATTGGAAAGACCTCCAGGAATTGATGCAAAGTGAAAGGAGCAGAACCAGGAGAACATTGTACACAGAGATGGATGCACTGTGGTAAAATTGAATGTAATGGACTTCTCTATTAGCAATGATCCAGGACAACTCAGTGGGAATTATGAGAAAGAACACTATTCACATTCAGAGGAAGAACTGTGGAAGTAGAAACACAGAAGAAAAACAAGTGCCTGATCACATGGGTGGATGGGGATATAATTAGGGATGATATTGACTCAAAATGAACACCCATATCAATAATATGGAAATAGGACTTGATCAATGACATATGTAAAACCCAGTGGAATTGTGTGTGGGCTATGAGGGTGGGTGGGAGGAGAGGAGGGATAGAACATGAATCCTATAAGCATGGAGAAATGTTATAAATTAATAAATTAAATAAAAATAAAAAAATAAATTTATTGCTGAGCTTTTTTTTTTTTGCAGAGAAAAAATGTGACAAGGTGTATGCGTTAGAAAAAAAAATCTGTTTTGGAATGGAATAGGAAAAAAGTTTAAGTGGGAAGATGTTAGGAGACTATTGGAACACACCAGATGGATGGTAATGAAGAGTCGTGAGAGAGTAGTAGGAAGAGAGTATGGGACAGATCCAAGAGATCTAGAAGAGAGGGCATGGAAGGCTCTCAATAACTTATTGGATATAAATAGTTAAAGGAGAGAGAAGAGTCAAAGACAATTCAGTTTTGTGAATCAGTGACAGGGTGATATGTGCAGCTTAAAATGATATTTCTTGGGAGATAATTTTCAAGTTAAAAAAAGAAGTGACAGTTGAAATCACAGAGGCAGCAAAGTGGTAAAGCAGATAGAGTCAGGTCTGTAGTCAGGAAGACTTGGGTTCAAATTTGACCTCAGACAGTAACTAAATGTGTGCCCCTGGGCATACCATTTAACTTCTATTTGCCTCAGTTTCCTCAACTGTAAAGTGGAGACATTAACAGTACCTGCCTTTCAGGAGGATCAAATGAGATTATATTTGTGAAGCGCTTAACACAGTACTTGTCACATAGTAGGTACTCTATAAATGCTAGCTATTAATAATAAACTCATTCCCTCATTTGTTCTCTGTAGAGCAAGAACTGAGGTTATTTTGTCTTCCTGGATAACATAATTACTTCTTGCTGGGCTGGCTGGTCAGCTTAGTTGGAGGACATTTTCTAATTATTTCTAATATCCAATTATGATTCCAAGAGGAATTTGAAATTCTCTCTCACTGACTGGGTTCATGCTGAGGGGATCTTAGTCCTTCAGGAATTCCTGCAAGATGATTGGGGAACTCTTGATATCTGTGTTAACTCAATAAGAGCCAAGCTCTTATAAGAAAGTCCAGGTATGAAAAGGAAAGGGCAGCTTAGGGAAATTGGCATGATTTGTAGGCTTTCTAAATGTGCTACTGATTCCTCTAGGTTTCAAAAGGGTTGGAGGAGGAAAAGGTGAAGGAGACCAAGAAGTCCTTGTCTTTTTCCAGTTAAGGGCAGACAATATTTTAACACATAGTCAGAAGGCAGAGTGATATAATGGAAACAGCACTGACTCTGGAATCAGAGAACTTAATTTCAAATCCCACTTCTGTTAATTACTACCTATGTGACTTTGGACAAATAACTCTCTTGGGCCTTGGTTTCCTCATCTAAAAAAATGAAGGAAGTGGAGTAGATGGCCTCTGAGGTTTGTTCTGCATTTATAAGGTCTATTATGATCTATATGTCTACTATTTATCAGGTCTATTAGGTTAAGGCCTATTATGTACCAGGCACTGTGCTAAATACTGGCAATCCAAAGAAAGACCAAAAAACAGTCCCTGCTCTCAAGGAGCTTCCAGTCAAATAGAAGAGACAACATACAAACTGTTACATACAAGCAATATCTGGACAGAAGAAATTGGAAATAGTCTTGGAGGGAAGGTACTGACCATAAAGGGGATCAGCAAAGACTTTCTGCTGAAGGTGAGACTTTAGCAGAGTCTTGAAGGAACCAAAGATGTGTAGATGAGAGAGAATTGTCCAAGCACCAGGGATAGCCAGTGAAAATTCTTGGACTTGGGAGATGGAGTGTTATACTGGAGGAAAAGCAAGGAGGCCAATGCCACTTTGCAGAGTACGTATAGAGAAATGAGGTATGAGAAGATTGGAAAGGTGGATGATGGATTTCTGGGCATAACTTGATTAATAGCCTCCAATCCACTCAAAGATTGTCAATGAGCTTATTTACACTTAGGCAACTAGATGGACAAAGAGCTGGGCCTTGAATCAGGAAGACCTTAGTTCAGATATAGCCTCAGTCACCTATCTTCAATTTGCCTCAGTTTCCTCAACTGTCACATGGGGATAATAATAACACTTATCTCTCAGGTTTGTTGTGAGGATCAAACAAGACAAAAAATCCCTTAATACAATGCCAGGAACATAGCAGGTGCTAGATAAATATAAATTCCCTTCCCTTCTCCCTACTTCCCCACAGGCAGAGGCAATCAAAATCGTAGGCAAAGGCTACTTATCTCAAGGCTATAAAATTGATCAGATAATTCCCCTGAGCATATTACAGTTAACAAAATGTGTACAACAAACACTTCTTAAGTACCTGGCACTATGCTTGCCTCTGGAAATGCAAAGATGAATAGTGCATTCATTCTGGCATATCTTGAACTGGAGGGGTCATATCAAATTTGACCTGAATGTACTAACTCAAATATCTCTCAACCAATATTCTGGGCAAGGAAATAGAATTAAAGTTTTTTTTCAAATGCAAGGAACTTACAGTCTAGTAAGGGGAGAAAAGACAAATTTATAATTTTTGTTGTTCAGTTGTGTCTGACTCTCTATGTCCCCTTTTGGAATTTTTTTGCCAAAGATCCTAGAGCACTTTGCTGTTTCCTTCTCCAGCTCATTTTACAGATGACGAGCTGAGGCAAGCAAGGATAAGTAACTTGTCTAGGGTCACACAGCTCAGAAGCATCGGAGGCTGGATTTGAACTCAGTAAGTTGAGTCTTCCTTACATCAGGTCCAACACTATGCACTAGGGTGCCACCTAGCTGCCCAATAGTTAAGCTATTAAAGCTTGAAACTGCATTAAGATTTAGGATCACCTAGATTTTCTGCATTTAAAATCATTTGGAGAAGCTTTATCAGACTGCTAAAGTAGGTAAGGAAACAAAAACTGAAAGAACTGCTTTAAAGGATTATTGGTGTTTAAAAAAATGCTGTAGGTTTTTCCCACAATCTTCCAGCTCCTAGGATCCTCCCTTGAAGAATAATTAAGCAAAATTAATCAATACACTGATAGCATCGGACAGTATATACTAGGAAGCCAAGTAGCACAGCAGATGGTGTGCTGGACATGTAGTCAGGAAGACCTGAGTTCCAATCTGCCTACTGATGTGACCCTAAGGAAGTCATTTAACCTCTCAGATTCAGTTTTTTTTCATCTGAAAAATGGGAATAATTAATTCATTTACCTCCTAGGGTCTCTGGGAGGATCAAATAAGATAAAACATGAAATATGCTTTGCAAACATGGAAGGGTTATATAAATTCTAGTTACTATATATAGCATTTTGTAATTGTGGTTCCATTTCCCTCCTATCCATATTTCCACCTCTAACTCCTCCAGAAGAGCAAAATGGTTTCATTGTTGGCAATTCTCTTTGCATTAAATCTGAGATTTGTTCCCATTTACTGTTGTTTTCACTTATATTGTGTTCTTTGAGCATATGTATTTTTTTCCTGCTTCTGCACTGCTTTACACAAATGTTCTCATTCTTTTTCATTTTTGTCATTTCTTACCACACAATAATCTTCAGATACATTCATGTGCTGCAGTTTGTTCAGCCATTTCCCAGTTGATGGACACCCATTTTGTTTCTAGTTTTTTGCTGTTACAAATAATATCATTATGAAAACTTTGGTACATACGTGGACTTTCTGTGTTTAATCTCTTTACTGATGTACCCTTGGTAGGGATCACTAGGTTGGTGGTTTTTCTTCCTTAACTCCAAATTGTTTTCCAGAAGGGTTAAAGTAATTCATAGTCTCACCACCAGAGTGTGACTGTGCAGATGGCAGAATTTTCACCTGAGTTGTACAATCAAATCTCTTTTTACTTCTGGCCTGATAAAGCATTTCCTCTCTTTTTTGTTTGGGAATGCTCCAACAATGCCCAAGAAATGATTAAAAACGGCTGTGGGATTTCATGACTGCCATGGCTCTGTCCGGCACCTCATCAACATTCTTTTGGCAGCTCTGAGGAGGCTGCAGTGGCTTCCTTGGCTGCCCAGCATGTATGTTATCGTCTTAGTAGAGATGACCCTTCCAGTCTTTAGAATCAATTGTACTCATCTTCTCTAGCTTTAAAATCCAGGGCACCTTTTTGGATTGGGCCAATAAGAAATCACTTTTTGTTCCTAGTCATGCTGATTGACTGACTGATAGGACTGTGATGCTAGCTGACCCTTAGAATAATCTGCTTTCAGATCAAACTCAATTTTATCTTTGTCATTCAAAGTAGTTTTATTTCTTAGCTGATTTGGATTGCTTCTAAATGCAGATTCAAAATTTCACTTTGACTTATCCTCAGATTATCCTACAAAGAATCATTTAGCTGAATATTTTTACTTCTGGATGTTTTTGACAGGAAAATTGTATGAATAAATAAATGAATTCGTGAAAACATGAGCAAAATGCATTTAACTAATCAGAGGGTGAAAACAAACAGTTTTGTTCTTTTGGCACAAAAATTGGGAGTAGGGAGAGCTTTCTGTGCTCAAGGGGATCTTTTTTTTTCCTTATAGAAATTCTATATCTTTTGGTGCTTTGACACTTTCTTTTTTAAACCCTTAACCTTCCATCTTAGAATCAATACTTTGTATTGGTTCTAAGGCAGAGGAGTGGTAAAGGGCTAGGCAATGGAGTGTTAAGTGACTTGCCTAGGGTCACAGGGCTAGGAAGTATCTGAGGCCAGATTTGAATCCAAGACCTCTTATTTCCCAGCCTGACTCTCTATCCATTGAGCAACCTAGCGGTCCCCAGCTTTGACATTTCTAAAAGTCAAGAAATATTTATTAGGCATTTACTATTGCCAGGCACTGTGCTAAGGATGAGGAATACATATATGAGGAGACAATAAAATAGTTTCTGTCCTCAAGGAGCTCTCTCCTTAATAGGGGAAGATAACATATAAAAGGAAACTGAGAAAGAGAAAACTGAGAAGGAGAGGGAGAGGAAGTACCAGCATTCAGGGAGCATGGTAGAAAGTTCAGAGTTAAGAATGGAGCCTAGAGAGTACTAAAAACATGGTTGGCTTGAATGGCCTCCTTATAATTGTGGTTATGGAAGAAACCAACCTATCAGAGTGAGAGGCCACTGGGGCAGAGGATACTTCCAGTGTGAGAAGTCCACAGGGTAGAATGAACTTCCAGGGTGAAGACATTTCTGTTTTATGAATGAGAAAGTCCAGAGATAGCTCATGGTGGTGTGGAAGTGACTCATGATGCTCGAAGGCTATGCCTTTCAAACTCAGGAGGGTCTTACTAAGCTGGAAAAACTTTGAGTCTGTTGTTTGAGGATTAGCCTTGCTAAACTGAGCCATTAGTCAGTTAACCACATTGATTAAATGCTTACTGTATGCCAGAAACTGTACTGAGCACTGACTATACAAAGAAAGACAAAACCAGTTCCTGCCTTCAAGGAATTCAGATTCTATTGGGAGAGATAATGTGCCAACAATCATGTATTTATAAAATATTTATGGAGTAACTTGGATATAATCTCAGGCTTCTTAGTAGAAGGTTGTCTGCCAGTAGATGAATTCTTTTGGCCAGAGTGATATATGAAGAGTACCTGAGCTCAAAGGAAAACATCTCAATGAATTAGAAAGAGAGAATTAGAAGATATAAACTCAGTTGTCTGAATGGAGTCCTCTCAGCCTTTCTCTTCTTTGAGACTTTTTCCTGAGATTAGAAGAATCATCATTAGAAGAAAGATTTTAGGATTATCATTTTTTTCACTGAGAAATGACACTATAATTCTCCAAAGAGCTATTAGGATTCCTACAGGTCCTAATGATGCTGACCTGAGGAGATGTGTCAGAGATTGAGGGAACACAGGAGCAAGGAGGAAGTGGACTCAAGGAGGCAGCGTGGTGTAATGGAAAGAACATTGGCCTTGGTGTCAGAAGGACATCCTGTTTCCATCACTTACTAGTCAGATGACTGCTATGATTTCATTTAATTGCTTCAAACTCCATCTTCCTAATTTGGAGAATGTTTATTTAGAGAATTTAATTTCAACAATGCAAGCCCTCCTGGAATGATACAGATTGCGATACTACTGCCATTTTGAGGAAAGGACTTAGTGTGTAACTATGATTTTAAAACTGATCACTCTGTGGCCAGCTTTTTGGTCATGAGCCTGTATTAACTTAGGTTGGTCCTCAGACAATAGTCTTGGAGTCTTGGAGGTCTTGTCTTGATAGGACTTGCCAGGGTATGATTTGGCTTAGATAAGCCCTTGAGAATCCAGAATCACCTCCATGCCATGAAGAGATATCCAAGCAGATTAATTTGATGATTTGAAGGATAGGAATTCATTTATTTATTCAACATTCAACAAACATTTACAAAAACTTACTATGAGCTAGGTGCTCTACTTGTCACTGGGATTATGAAGACAAAGGGGGTACTAATTGCTGGTTATATGAAAATACTCTCTATTGGAGGAAAAACACATAAACAAATAAATATAAAACTACACCAGACAAATACACAATAATTTCCCAAGGAGGTGGAGGAGAGGACACCATGAATCAATCAATCAATATTTGTAAAATGCCTAATTCTGTCCCACAAACTGTAGTAGATGCTGGAGATAAAATTACAAAGAGGGAAACACTCACTTGCAATGAACCTACATTCTTATGGAAGAAAGAGCAAGTTTATATAAAAATATATGAGTTATATTTATAGATACAATGTATATCATGTACAAATATGTCCAAAGGAGTTAAATAAGAAAAATCTGGAGAGATCATGTGTAGGAGATGACATTTGACCTAAATACAGACAGAAGCCAGGATTCTACAAAGTAATGGCAAGGTCCTTGATCCAATAATACTGACCTTTTTGCTTTTCCTCACCAGACTTCTCATTTCCCACTTCCTTGCCTTTGTGAAGGCTGACACTTCATTTCTGGGTACATTCTCTTCTCACTCTTTCTTTTAGAATCTCTTCCATCAAAGCTCAACTTAAATTTCACCTCCTATATGAAGATCATATCTATTCTCTTTCTCCAACTACTAGAGCCTCCCACAAAATTACCCTGTTTTTATTTTGTGGATATTTGGTAAAAATGTGCAAAATACTGGTCCTCTGATGGAATATGATTTCCTTAAAGGCAAGAACTAATTAATCTTTTCTTTGTTTCTATAGTGCTTGGCATGCAGTAGGCTCTTAATAAATGCTAATTGATTAATTGAATGAATTTAGGCATGAGGGACAATCTACATGAAGCTCAGAGATGGGATAAAATATTGAATATGGGGAACCCCAAGAAGCTCGAGTTGGATGTAATGTAGAGTTTATGATGGAGGATAATGTACAATGGTCCAAAAAGGAAGGTCATTTAAGCAGTGAGAATGTGAAAGGGTTTTAAATGCTTAGAGGACTTTTAATGTTATCTTAGGGGTAGGAAGGAAGTACAGATACTTTGTGAGTCTGTGAGTTGACATAGTCATAATGATATTTTAGTTTTACTTGAAATCAAGGAAGATGTTGCGTCTCTCTCTCATCACCCTAGTATTTTGCACAGGTCAATCCCTAAACTATTTGCTAAGGAAAATTGAAGAATTTGTGAGTGTGCTTTTTCTCATAACCCATGGGAAATGGTTTTTCGATCCTGAGTCTTCCTTGAAACTATGGGACAGGAGTTGAACTCATGATTTATTAAGATTAATTGAAAGACATGATTTGCTACAAGCAACACTAACTTTGACTACTCTAAGTCAGCTCATGTTTGGCTAATCAACTCTTTTTCAGATCAGTCAATCCAGGATATCCCCAAATGTCTTAGTGAAGGTTTCAGCGTTATAGCTTAAATGAATAGTTTTCCAGATAAGTCAATTGGAATCCCCCAAAGTCTTAGTGAAAACTTTGCTAAGTTTCCAAGAAAGGATTAAGAAGGTACTTGTAGTGAAGGAAGGTAGAAAGAGAAGAGGCAGGGGAGACCAAGAAAAAAGAAAAGGAAAAGACAGGAATCGGAGGCTGATGAGGGGAAGCAGATTACGGAAATAGAGAAATTGGATGATTGAAATTTCTGACTCTATGAGTCTATAATCTGCAAAGCCCTTTCTAGCTTCAATATTTTTTGGTACATACATAATATGATTAA
The DNA here is from genome assembly GCF_016433145.1 of Gracilinanus agilis. Classification (NCBI taxonomy): domain Eukaryota; kingdom Metazoa; phylum Chordata; class Mammalia; order Didelphimorphia; family Didelphidae; genus Gracilinanus; species Gracilinanus agilis. Next base: position 84,643,781 of record NC_058130.1, on the reverse strand, counting down.
GAACTGGAAGGGACCTAGGGAGTGTTCTAGTTCAATTTCCTCATTTAATAACATAGGAAACCGAGGCCCAGAAAAGAAAAGGATCTGTCTGAAGTCCCAAAGGGAGTAAATAATAGGGCAGAGATCTAAAGCCAAGTTCTCAGAGTCCAAAGTGAGTGCTTTTTCTACCACCCACTCCATACTAATTCCTTGATGAGAAATGTGATTAAAAATGGGTCAGATTCATGGTAGTCATCAGTTCAGTGGATTTGAGGTTAAGAGGAGAAGCAAAGGTTGAGTATGCACTCAGAGTTTAAGCAGCTGAGGTCCAGGGTTATTTGGGTATAGAAATAGAAATCTCAGAATGAATCAGGATTTACAGAGAAGCCTGGATAGTATCTCAACCTTAATCCAAGACCTAGTAAGCTCTAATAATTGTTCATACAGGTAGCATCTAAGTTTTTGACTGTTAAATTTCCTAGGGATCAAAAATTATTATCTTCTATATCAGAGAAGGCTTTAGGGGATGTGAAGTTAGGCATTTAATTTGGGGTTTGAGATTAAATCCTTATGCAAAGAGTGGGAAAAGATTAGAAACATGTTCTTGACTTATATAAAGAATTCAAGGTCATGCCAACCAATTTAGCTGATCTAGCAGGGCACCCTGAAGGGAAGACAGGAGATAGCATGTGCCAGTCAGATCAAACTACCATCATATTCACCATCACCCTCCTCAGACCTAGGACCTTGGAAATAGCAGAGTTGTTTTGACCATTGGTCTTGCTTCCAGCTGTCATGGAAAGAAGCAATCATTATGGAGAAGTGCTCCATCTACCTCATCACTACCAACACCAATTGCTGACTAGCTTATGAGTATGTAAGCCTAAGAGTCCTTGGAGTGGCAGCACCACCATAACTGCTGGTCCTAACCATTCTCCTGGGCCATCCTAATTTCTATGGAGATGTGGCCTGGTGACATTTTTTGTAGATGCTGCAGTCATAGTTACTCAAGACTCAGAAAAGAATATTTTTGCCACCAAAGTCCTTGGAACTGTCAAATAGATCTATATCAGAAGCTGGTATCATTTTATCATTATAAATGATATTATTGTGATATCTTGCCACTGTACCCCAAGGTCCAAGGGGCCTTTCCTTATGACTTACAGTATTCTATATGTTTTGTCTCCAAAAATAGAATGTGAACTCCTTGAAGGAAGAGACTATCTTACTTTTCTTTTTTGTATCTCCATCATTTATCACAGTGCTTCTTCAAATAGTAAGTGCTTAATAAATGTTTTTTCTTCCATCTATGTACCCACCCATCCATCTATCTTCCCATTCCCTTTTATTTGTATCCAAATGTCTCTTATAAGTTGTTGCTTACTCTGTTGCCTTCTGCTTCGGAGGCTCCACAAACCAACTCTATGAGCTAAGCTTAGAAAGAAAGATTGGAACAAGATTGTGGAGAGCAACAGGTAGTAAGTAGCATAGTGGATTTGAACCTCTGGGCTTCTGAATCAAAGTCCAAGATTCTTTCCACTACACCATTCTGCCTTTCTTGCTAGTCCCCTTTCATCTTCCGATTTATACGCAGCACAGTTCCTTGAATCATTTTGAATATAAGAGAATTTCAACGGGGTGTCCTTTTTTATCCTCTGGCCCATTTTCCTCTTGGTAGCAGACAGGCTCTTATCCCTTCATTATTTTTCAGCATAGATGGATTTGTTATCTCTTGCTCTTTGTGTTACAGAAAATTAAATGCAATAATCACTTTTTAGGCATAGGCCCTCCAAAATGCTTCAATTCCTTATCAGCTAACCATAATGTGTGGTGATTCTAAATTGAGAAGACCATCCATTTGAACCTTCCTATCTACCACACAATTTTCTGAGGAAATAAGACTCCTTCCAAGATCATTGTGGCAGAAAGGAAAGCTATTTACTAGAGCAAGAAGCTAATTTCCTCTTTTTAAGATTTTTTCTGGTCAATATGTTGTCTCTTCTTTTTCTCATTCCAGAACATTAGCTTGATGTTGAAGTCACAAAAAGTACACTAATTCACAAGAAAGAGCTATTTTGGGGGCACTAAAAGTACTTGGACTATAAAAGGCCAAATCCAGGGTGACCTTTACTTATAATAGTCATCTTTCCATTCATTTGTGTCTAAATCTGTAAATGAAAAAAAATATGAGGGCAAAACCCATGGGCTTATTGCCATATTAATTGAAGGGAATATAAAGGACATTGTACCACTGCATTTGACTACTTTCTAATTGAACTTTCAGTCTAAGAAATATGATATGACACTTGGTTCATTTTTCATGAATAGTTTATTTATTCCTCCGCAAAACTGTTCAGTGACACTGACACCATTTCAGAGAAATGGCTTTTCCCATTTACTAGTTGATTTGTGACTGAATCCCTGTTCTTTTTTTTGAGGCACACATCAGAAGTAATTTATGAGTGAAATGGATAACTTTTCTGAGAAGTTTTCCATTGGCCATATCTAAAAGAAAATGACCTTTCTGGATTTTGGATCATAGGACTCACATCCAAATTCTGCACCCATTACTTACTATTGTGTGATCTTCATCAATTAATTTGTCACTCAGTCTCAGTTTTCCCATCAGTAAAATGAAGAGATTGGATCAGATAATCTCTGAGAGTTTGTATACACAAAATCTATGGTTCTCAGATCTCTAGCATAACAGGACATGATTTGTAAGCTCTCTTCCAGCTCTCTGGTCCCACAAGCTTCTTGTCAGTAAAGACTTTTATGGCAAAGAATAAAGGATAAGAGTTAAATGTCTCAGGCCTCTTTTCAGCAGTTATGGGTGTATATTATTTGGAACAAGCAAACATTCTATCTCATCAGTTGACATGATTTCAAAACTGCTAGTCCAGGGGCTATATCCATTTCTGCTTCAGTTTCTAATGACCTTGATAATAGATTTCCCATGATCCAAGTTGGCAGCTCTTATCTTTGTTCTAGGTCTGAATTTCAGGTCTTACTGTTCTTGTCATAGCAAGTATAAGCTTAGACCATTGCTGCAGTGGTAGCTGTCTCTCAAGTCTCTTAAGATGTCAGTTGGAGAGCAGAAAATGTCATCTTTTGAATAGCTGTTGATTTCTTTCTTTTTCTGACAGGATATGTATCCCTACTTCTTTCTCTCCTCTGTGCCTCATAACCAAGACATGTTTAAGGGAAAAAGAAAGAAACTTAGGAATTTGAAAGACTATGTTTTCATACATAGATTCCTTTTCTTTTCCCCAATGTCTCATTGATCTCTTTTTCTATGAACACTTCTACAAGACAGACGAAACATTGGTAATGCCTCTCCCCCAACATGTAGAAATCTGATTGCTCATGGGTAGGACGAGCTAACATAATAAAAATGACCATTCTACCCAAATTAATTTACCTATTTAGCACCATACCTATCAAACTACCAAAAACTTCTTTACTGAATTAGAAAAAACTATAACAAATTTCATTTGGAATAACAAAAGACCAAGAATATCATGGGAAATAATGAAAAAAAATGTGAAGGAAGGGGGCCTAGCAGTACCAGATATTAAACTATACTATAAAGCAGCAGTCATCAAAACAATATGGTACTGGCTAAGAGACAGAAGGGAGGATCAGTGGAATAGACTTGGGGTAAATGACATCAGCAAGACAGTGTATGATAAACCCAAAGAGCCCAACTTTTGGGACATGAATCC
>NC_058130.1:84627397-84637126 GCF_016433145.1 Gracilinanus agilis | reverse complement strand
CTTCTCTTTTCTTTTCTTTTCTTTTCTTTTCTTTTCTTTTCTTTTCTTTTCCTTTCCTTTCCTTTCCTTTCCTTTCCTTTCCTTTCCTTTCTTTTCTTTTCTTTTCTTTTCTTTTCTTTTCTTTTCTTTTCTTTTCTTTTCTTTTCTTTTCTTTTCTTTTCACCTTTACCTTCTGTCTCAGAATCAACACTGGGTTTTGGTTCTATGGCAGAAGAGTGGTAAGGGCTCAGCAATGAAGGTCAAGTGACTTGCCCATGGTCACACAGCTGGGAAGTTTCTGAGGTCAGATTTGAACCTAAGACCTCGCATCTCTAGGGCTGGTTCTCAATCCACTGAGCTACCCAGCTGCCCTTTCTCCTTCTCTTAGATTTTAAGCTTCTCGAAGACAGAAACTGCCTTTCTCTTTTTTGTATCCCTAGCATTTAGCACAGTATAGAAGCACAAAATAGGTATCTAATAAATATTTATTGGTTATAATTTTGGAGGGAAATTGCTTGTAGAGCAGCAACTTTGTCTAAGATCCTACTAGTGAGTTTATATTGGTTATGCTGTATTAAAGAATTTTAGTCCTGCAATGTTTGTTGACTGTACTTTTTCCCTGTATTGTAAGAGCATGTGTCCTAGACAAGGGGCAGGAGCGACAGTTTATCTTTTGTTTTGTCTCATTTCGTGGAGAATGTTCCTGGACTTCCCTAATGGCAGTCCATTGGTCTGTGAAGACCTAGGTGAGAGCAAGGATTTTGAAACTGGCCAAATTCTGAGAGGCAATGACCACTGATGATCATTGATGGTTAATGTTGGTCAATGATGTTTAGTTTGCGTAGATTGGTGGCAGAGTGTTTCTGAGAACTCTAATACAAGAGGTATAAGCAAGAAGATATTGCTGTCATACAAAGAGGGTAGTGTATAACTGTGAATTTCCAGTAAGTGGTTTTTATATTATATATGCTCCCTCTTAGAATTGGAAAAAGCAACAAAATTAGAATATCCAGAGATAGTGGCCCAAGGAAGAAAAAAATGTGACTAGACAAATTAGCTTCAGAAGGAGAGGAATTGGTATATTATCTGTGATAGATCTCCTTATTCTGTGCCTCTGTTTCTTTATCTATAATAAAGTAGATATAAAGAGACTCACCTCCTAGGGCCATTGCTAAGAGTAGTCAATGAGAATTGTCATCAAGGACGTGTGCCAACATAAAATATTGGCATAATGGATTACAAAAGAAGAGCCAAGTACATTTGATGGTTTAAGAAAACTCAGAAAAATATCATTCTAAAATAAAGAAACTGGAAAAGTACCTCATCCTAAAAGGTTCTCAAGGAATATAATTTGGGAATAATTAGGAACACTTCCTTATATATATGGACTCTTCCTTATTGTGGATTTAGGAGCACAAGTTTCTTTGAAATCATAAAGACAAAGAAAAGAAGAGTTTTTAAAGACTAAGAAAAGTCGGGGTTTTTTGAAAGGATGCCAGAAAATTGAACATGTTGCTTTCTTTAGAAGGTTAGAGGGCAAAACTAATCAATAACAGAGGTAGAATGGCCCACTGGATATAGTGCTTAATTTGTGAGTCAGGATGACCAGTTTAAAACTTAATTCTGACTTAATTTATTCATTTTTGAGACTGTAATATTTAAAATTATGAGACTGGTCATAGGTTAATAACTTTATTAATCAAAAGTAGTAGTAGTAAAGAGAGGAAAAGTAGGATAGAGGTAGAGAGATACTTAACCTTTCTAATCTATTGTCGTCATTATGGGCCTCTAGCTACACTCCACCCCTCCATGTGCACGCCAGATTTGAACACAGGACCTCCCATCTCTAGGACTGCCAAGAAAACCACAAATAGGGTCATGGAGACTTGGACATGTCAAAAAGTGACTTGACAACAACCATAGTTATAGAGAAGGTACTGACCTACATTGGAAGATCGTTTCTTCACCCAGGTGTTTCAAATACCAAAGAATTTTAGATCTTATCCCTATCCCTATACAATTCTTACTTGCCTCACAAGGTCATTGTGAAGATGACATGAAATCATGTTTATAAAATCATCTGCAAACTTTAACGTGTCATTTGTTATAAATAAAAAGTAATCTGGAGGTGAATTACCAGATTTATAAGCAAGTAAAGAGAGAGAAAGCTAGAAAAGAGGATTTTTTTAGCCTTTCTAATTTTTGGAAAAAAATCTAATCCTTTATTGCATGTCAAGGCTTGTCAGAGAGCAAGAGCAAGAGATAAGATAAGGAAGAGCAAGCCCAGAGATAGCTAGTTCAGAGACTGGTCCAGAGAGTTCGCTCCACATTTCATGCTGCCTTTTCAAAGGGACCATGATCCTCCCAGTCCTGCATCATAGATCAATGGCTTTCAAACATCATGTGATGTTATGCCTGAGCTGGGATGCTGGCACTGATGCTGGGAGACTCCCACTGGGATACTGGGGTGCAGGGACTCTGTGACTTCTATGTCCTGCCACTGCGTGTGTGGGATCAAAGCTGGGATGGAGCTATTTTACTTTACACAATTACAAATGTTATTAATTTTTATCATATTATTTTAAAATGCCATATGAATGTTATTATTTATTATCATAGTATGGTTATATTATATATAACATATCATATACAACATATGTTATACAATTATAACAGTCCTAATATCATAATAATTAAGGAGGCAAAAGGAGTCCAAAGAAGGTTTCTTATTTTTCTATATTTGACATCAATAAATTCTGTTCTTGCATTATTGACTTGAAAGGTCAGCCCTTGCTGTACTGCTGTGGTTCCCAGACTTTTTTGGCCTACCACCCCCTTTCCAGAAAAAATATTACTTAGAGCCCCTGGAAATTAATTTAAAAAAATTTTTAATAGCAATTAATAGGAAAGATAAATGCACCTTTGGCCATCACTGCCTCCCTGGATTGCTGCAGCACCCACCAGGGAGTGGTGGTGCCCACTTTGGGAATCACTGCGTACTGTAATAAGAATGTTAGAAACAGCTGTGGGTGTTAGACTGCCAGAATTGATAAAGGGAATTAAAAGCAAACATTGAAAGAAAAGAGATGTTCTGTTTGGCTGTTCTCAGTGGATGAGGAAGCCCATTGTATTACTCTATATTTACTTTGCCCACAACTGACAAGAAAATGGTTAATTATGCTTTGTGAGAATTAAAATTTATTTGGCAACCCAATTCTCAGAATATTTTTTCCATGTTTCAGATATTCCCGTTACCTCCACTGAGAGATTCGGATGGAAGAGAAATAATGTGAGCCGATAAATTGAGAATAGTAGTTTTCAACATAGAGGCAAATCACGTGTGACAGTTATTGATGGGGATTCACTGATTTCTGGACTTTACATGTAGATGCATGCACATACATACATATCTGCTATTTGCTCATTTGTCTTGCCTCACCACTCTGCTTGGGCTCTAGAAATTCATCCTTTCCTCTTGTAAGGGAGGTCTGGCCAATGAGAGGCCAGTTCTTAGAGAATGAATAGTGGACTCTAGTCCCCCTCTCAAATTGACCTCGGAGAATATACAGGGATTCAATGACTGTTTCCTTTCCATTTACCACATGGTAAAGAAAAGACCCTCTGGCTACTGAGGCCAAGATAAGTGTTCCTAGAAAAGAATTTCCTTGGGGGAACTTGATTGCAATCTTTCTTAGAGGTGATCAAAGCTGTTTGGCTTCAGGTAGGGAGAAAGTAGTGGTGGTAGCAGCTGCTTCCTGTTGCCAGCTGGTTGTTTCCACCCAGGGTCATATGTGACTTTAAACATTATGCCTCTAGATTTTTTCCTGTTGTATTTGTTCTTTCCACTTCTTAGGGGAAGGAGTACCAGAGATGGAGTAGACCAAGTTTCAAGCTTGTGACATTTGAAAGGCTGGGAGAGACACTAGAGTCCAAGAACTGGAGTCCACACCAGAATATGCCTGAAGTTGAGTCAAGTGGGGGACTGATAAGGTCTGAAGAGTGACCTGCTTGATCCAGTAACTGTAGTGGATTAACTTTCTGAAGCTGTTTCCTATTGATGCAAGGAATTGACTCTGTACCAGCTATGCCATCACTTTATGAAAACTCAGAGCGATGAAATGATTGTTGAAATGATTATCTGGGACAAGATGGATGCCACTTTGAATGCAGGACCAGCAGTTGAGAACCTCGGAATGTCCCCAGGTGCCGCGAGCCAAGGACAAAAAGCAGTTGGCCCCAGCCCTATAAATACCCCCAAGTGACAAGACAAGGGGGCTCAATGAGCAGGGACTTGGGAAGGTGGGAGGTGAAGGGTGAAGGGTAGGCCTGAAACCTGTATCCTGTTATCCTACTGAGAGAGCTAGAGAGCAATCACAATCATTGCTAATAGAGCTGAGAGAGTTTACTGATATCATCAATCAAGATCATCAAATAGCCTTCCCTAATCTCTGGCTTAGCTGTGGCCAAGTCAGGTCAGAGTTAGAGAGAGGGTGAAGGACCTCCAGTTCCTATTGAACCTAGCAATCTCCAGACCTTGATCATTAGCCTAGTTAATTAGCAATAGGGTTCCTAAATCCTCAATCCTATTCCCTTATTTCCTAACCCCATTAATAGATTCAAATACAGTGTTTACCACCAAGCACCTTTCTTGAGTGGTGATTATACCAAAGCCCTTGGGAAGGGGAGCTCAATACACAGTCAGATTTCACCATTATCCAATAGCTAATCAATAGCCCTTACCAACAAATATTCCAACCCCAGGTTGGGACCTAGAGAGGTTAACCATCCACACAACTTCTCAGGGGTTCCCCATCTGGGCAAACTGTTAGAAGTGGATAACTGACAAGCTTATCCAACCAAGCCTGTCAGGGAGGAGAGGCATAGCTTTCTACCAGCAATAATTGTACAGAGGCCTGTGAGAGGAGAGTGAGCTTGGGCATATAATCTACCTCCATCTATATCAGCTATCCTCTAAGAAACTCAAATATCTACATAACAATGTTTTGTTGCAATTATTTTAAGTCTGAGCTCACTCTCCCTAGGAAACAAGGGGCTCCCAGTTTGATATGGATGTGTTTCTACTTTTTTTTTTTGCTATATCTTCTCAGGAAATGTCCTGTTGTATAAACTAAGTGATTAAATGGTGTTAGGGCTTTAATACTGGGTTTATTGATGATATGGAGGAAATATTGACTGAAACTGACTATTGATATTGAGGAGAACACATTAGAATGGGAGCTTGAACTAGTAGTATTAGAAAGACAGCTCATTGCTCTTTAGGGGGGACTCCTGGAAAATCAGAGAGATATATAGCTAGCTTGGTTTGGGGGACCCATCTATTTAGTGTGGGTAGGAACTGGATAAGCACTCTCAGAAGTTATATGCACTTTAAGCAAAGATTTTGACAGCTGACTGCATTAATTGTGCTGATAGAGGAGGGGGTGTGTGTATAAAAGTCACACTTGGATTAACACCAAAAAATTCTCTGTGTGTGTGTGTGTGTGTGTGTGTGTGTGTGTGTGTGTGTGTGTGTNACCAAAAAATTGTGTGTGTGTGTGTGTGTGTGTGTGTGTGTGTGTGTGTGTGTGTGTGTGTGTAGAATAGCCAGATATTCGGTTCTGCTGGAATCTTTATCCAACTTCTTTCAGCTCTCTCCTCATGACCTGGTCTCCTCTGTGCCTTAGATTTCTATGTTATTTGGTGCTTCTCTCTCTAGTTTTCAATGTGCACTTGGCATCACTTTTGTTCAATAATCCTTTGTTTTCCTTCATGTCTCATCAGTGTATTGTCTTTCCTGGCTTAACCTGTTAACTATGCTATCATCATTGGGCTTTGATCTGGAGTAGGCATTTTGTCCTTTGCATTTTCAGAAGACCATAGATCCCTGGAGTCTTCTTTTGGCCTGTTTCCTTCTGTGCTGCAGGAAGAAATTTGGAGCAGGTTTTGAGCTGATAAAAATATTAACGAAAGAAGCCACTGATGAAAACCAGCTTTTGGTTAGCCTGGGAAAACTTTTCTGAAGTCCCATCTGTGTAAATAGAAGGAGTTGGGGAAAATACAACTCCCTCACAATAGTCACAGTTGAACAGATGCTTAGAGGGGACTGGATTATTATGGAACTGCTCCTACTTAGGGATATGGCAAAAAAGTCCTGTAACATGCTGGACATTATTGGGAAGGGCAAACAAAACAATCCTTTGACCTGTCTTTTTAGTAAATCATAATGCATCTGATATGTGAAGTGCAGGTTTTCAGCCTTAGGGAAGATTTAATAGAATTGCTAAAGATCTAAAAGAAAATGAGAAACAGAAGAGAGACAGCTGTTCTCCAAAGACATTCTTAAAACACAAGTAGATTTTTTAGCTTGTAACATCTTCCAAGAAAGACTGTGGAAAAAATTATAAAGTCATGCATAATAATAATTGGACAACCATTCATGGAGTAGCAAATCCTTGCCTGGAATTCTGCTAGAAGCTGGGGTTACAGATATGAAAGAAAGACCATCCCTGTCTTCATGGAGCTTAAATTCTACAAGAATAATTGACTTAATGGGGGCAGTTAGGTGGCTCAGTGGATTGAGAACCAGGCCTAGAGATAGGAAGTCCTGGGTTCAAATCTGATCTGAGAAAGATCTTAGCTATGTGACCCTGAGTAAGTCACTTAACCCCCATTGCCTACCTCTTGCTGCTTTTAAGCTTAAAAATTAATATACAAAATCTTCAAGTATTATATTTAATAAGATTTATTAATAATAACTTGAAGTAAAAGAAAATAAAAAGCTAGAATAAAGAGGGAGCTAACCCAGCTGTGGTCTCAAGAGAAGAGAGCAAGAGAGTGGGGTTATAGCAAACTTAAACAATATGTAGGGATGCTATGAGGATGAAAGGAAAATCTAAGCCTAAGGGTTCAAGATTTTCTAATTACACACCTCTTCCCCTTGGAATCAATACATAGTATTGATTCTAAGACAGAAGGTAAGGATTAAAAAGAGAACAATAGAATATATTATATAGTACTATAGATTTGGAGTTGGAAGGGACCATTGTTTTGGAAAATGAAAGCTATCAAAATACATGATAGATATATAAAATTATGAAGGGTATGAATTGAGTTACCATGGATTTGACACTGAGTCTTATGGACTAACATAAGAACTTAGCTTCAGTGGGGAATTTTGTTTGGCCAACAAAGAATAATAGATCTTAAAGGTGAAGAAGACCTAATAGAACATAGAACTTAACCTTCCTCTTTTCTTTCCATTTACGTACAGAAAAATTGGGACCAAGAGAAGTCAGATGACTTCTATAAGTTTACACAGAGAGTTAGCCCAGGACTTTTGACCTCCAATTCAGAACTCTTTCTAGTCCACAGTACTCATGTTTTCTAAAGTAGAATATAAACAATACTTTATTATTCCTACCACTCTGTCTTTTTTACCTACTCTTTTATTTGTAAAATAAAATGAACTAAATGATTGATTAAATAGTTTATTAAATTGTTAAATAGTAAGCAATTAATAGATTAATTGACTGAAGTGGTGAATATGATTTTAGTTGTACACTTAACCACAGTGCATTTAACAACTTACATAGTACATGAAAGGCAGCATGGAATACTGGATAGAAAGTTGACCTTGGAGTTAGTAAGGTCCAAGTTCAAATTCTGCCTCTGATATATACTGGTTGTATTAACCTAGGCAAGTCACTGAATCATTCTATGTCCCAGACAATTCTCTAATACTACAAATAAAGTGGCTGATCTGAAATAAGTCCCCACACCTGGAATTTTCTATAACATGAAATTAGAGATTTGCATTCTTCCCCTCACCAACAATCTTTCCTATAACAATACTGTATAAGGCAGTAAGAAATAGTTGAAACAATATTAGATGTGGAGAGACAGGTCCTGGTTTAGAGTTTTCTCCAATTTGCTTTCCAGCTGTGTGATGCTGAACAATCCAATAAACATCTATTAATTAAATATTTCATATTATTATTTCATATTAATGAAATGTTTCATAGCTCAGTTTTCAGTAAGCTCTGAGAATTTATACCTGGGGTATTTTAAGCAATTCAGTAATACAACCATAAACATAGAAAGTCAAATAAATTTTATTTAAAAAATGAGATCTGCCTGTGTATTCAGCCCTCAATTTTGAGATCAGTTGACTGATTTCTTTAACAAACACTTATTGAGCTCCTACAAAAAGGAACAGAATGTAGCCCCTACTGTCTAGCAACAACCCTGGGAGATAAATGCTATTATTATCACCATTTTGCAGACTAGGAAATTAAGGCACATAAATTAAGTGACTAGTCTAGGGTGATAGAATGTTTGAAGCTGGATTGCATGGATAGGATTAAAAGAATGGAAGAAAACTACTGGAAGGAGAGATTAGAGAGATGGGACATGAGTAGGGCTTTGAAAAAATCTTTCAAAAGGCTCTGAGATGGGTCCCAAAGTGATTCTTTTCCCATCTACTTTCAAAGGATCTAATTAAGAAGGCTTTAATCGAAGATTAAAAGTAGTATTTCTGGAGACCTAAAGCATTCTGTTACCACAAATGGGTATTTTCCTTAGGGAGTCACAAAGGATTATAATTCAATTTGGATGAACAAAGCATTGACATTAGAATTGGGAATTTGCTATATTTTTCTTCTTGCTTGAATCGGTCATCAATTATCTGTGCAGGCCAGGGTAGGAGGTGAAAGAACTTTTCTAAACTGTAGTTTATTAGAGAAGATAGAAGTATCTTAAATGGATACAGGCAAGAGAACTACCATGAATATAATTGTTGTTGTTCAACCATATCACTTGTGTCTAACTCTTTGTGTTCCCATTTGGGGTTTTATTGGAATGGTTCACCATTTCCTCCTCCAGTTCATTTTTTAGAAAAAGCAACTGAAGCAAAGAAGGTTAAGTGACTTGCCAAGGTTCACACAGCTAGTAAGTGTCTGAGGCCAAATTTGAACTCAGGTTGATGAGCCTTTATAACTTCAAGGCCAGAACTCTATCCACAATGCCACCCAATTGCCCTATGAATATAATTATAGAGTTTATGCATTGATATTTAACTCAGAGGTTGAAAGATTAGGGGTAATTTTCCAACAATTAATTAATCAAAACCAAACATTTATTGAGTGAAAGTTCTCAAAACCAAAATACACTTAAATTCTTGTTGAGTTCAATGTGAAAAAAAAAAAAACCGACTGAGTTCACAGAACCTCAGAAGGCTCATTGTATTAGGAAAAGTAAAAGAAAGCATGGATACATACAAATGGGTTAGGATTCGGCTTCAGTTTATTATTTGTTCCCAAAGAAGTGCAAAGGGCATTGAAGAAATGGAAGGACATAACAGAAGAAATCTGTGTGGGAAGCAGCACAATTTTAGAAGTACTCAAGGGCCAATTTTCAAGATATCTTAAAGAGGAAAATTCCAAATATAAGAAAGGAACAGATTAGCTTTCACAGATGACTTTCTTAGAGCAGATCATATCTTCCAAGGCTGCCATAGCTGGCTAGGTGGGGAGAAGACAAGACCCAGCTATATTTGATTACAAAAAAGCAAAGAAGGGATAGGTTAAAGCAGGCTTTAAAGGCTTTCTTCCTGAGAAGTATAGCCCATCTCTAAATGAGGATCACAAGCTTACTTGATAGATGCTGCCATTGTGAAAACTTTGTTCCACAATCATTCTTTGATTGTCTGTATTTTATTTTATTTTATTTTATTTTATTTTATTTTATTTTATT
>NC_058130.1:84577086-84624977 GCF_016433145.1 Gracilinanus agilis | reverse complement strand
ATGTATTCTTAACTTATGAAATTAGTGTACCCCCCTACCCCTTTCTCTTTCCTGTTCCTTTATGAATAAGGCTTATGCTTTTAGAGTCATATTCTAGTTAAGGGTCTTATCATGTCAAGAATCAGCAATACTAAGAGGCCACATGTGTCTCTTTGCATTGGGATCTTGAGTTCTCATTGCTTATTACATATACTTTTTGGATTTGTAAACAGATAGCCAATGCCATGAGTTTTTATTGCCTCCCAATAGCTATTCTCTATGTCTTTAATGCATTCTCATGGTTTCCCTGATTTCCTTTAAAGCTCAGCTCAAATCTTACCTTCTATAAGAGGGCTTTACTAGGCTTTTCCTACATTTCAGCTCCTTTGAATTTCTGAGTGTCTCTACTCCTATTCCTTTTTGTTTTAAAAATTCAATTTATTTTATTTTGTTTTCAAAATCATCTTCTCTCACTCTTACCTCTATGCTCCATTTCCATTGAGAAGGCAAGAAAATCAAAACTCTTGTTATAAACATGTATAATCAAGGAAAACAAATTTCCATATTAGCCACATCCAAAATAATGTTCCAATCTATATTTTGAGTCCATCACTTCTCTATCAGGAAATAGATGGCATTTTTATCATGAGTCTTCTGGAATTGTGGATGGTCATTGTGGTGATCAGACTTCTTAAGTCTTTCAAAGTTATCTGTTTCTTTTTTTTAAAGTGTTTTATTATTATATTAACATAGTTTCTGGGTTTGTCTTGGCAAATATATTCCCATATATTTCATATTATCTAGGGTTATTTTATTTTATTTTATTTTTTAAACCCTTACCTTCTGTCTTGGAGGCAATACTGTGTATTGGCTCCAAGGCAGAAGAGGGGTAAGGGTAGGCAATGGGGGTCAAGTGACTTGCCCAGGGTCACACAGCTGGGAAGTGTCTGAGGCCGGATTTGAACCTAGGACCTCCCATCTCTAGGCCTGGCTCTCAATCCACTGAGCTACCCAGCTGCCCCCTGATTGCCAGTATTTTAAAAAGGAATAAAACAGGGAAACATACTCAGACCAAAGGTGTCTTCCAGCATGATGGAGAAAGCCCTGGGCAGTGGCCAGAGAGAAGAGGGATTCTTGATTGTGAAATTCTCCAGATGTTCTTGTTTGCAGATGGTGTTGGTGATTGCACCATGCCTTGATAGCATGCTTCCTCACCAAGAGCACAAGCACTCAAAAAGACATTGTTGTAAAAAGTATTTCAGATAGAAAAAAACCCCAAGTAGACCAAAACTGCATATTGCCCAGATGATGACATACAGCTTGATGGATTGTCTATCCAGTAAGTCCATCAGTGGCTGTATCTTGGAGAGGTGATGAGCTGGGCTCAGAATTGAAGTGGGGCTGGCAGCACAGGACTGGGGGGTTGGGGGGGAGCAAAGCAGAGAAGAATGGGCTGGATCTAATTTGGGAAATTGTATCATGTTTAAAAAAATTCCCAAGCTGCTCCATGCAACCAAAGCCCATCTATTTAATACCAATATTCTCCCACTGAAGTGGCTATGAATTTTGGAACACCATCCCAGAAGAATCAGAACTGAATATGACCCAAAGGAAATGAAAGATACATAAAAGGTATGACTATATGTACAGACATCCACACCCACATAGACACAGAAGTATGCGTATAGATGTGTATACATATCTAAAACTTCCTGCACATTAAAAGTAATTATATTAGAGTTCTGATTGTGCTACACAGCTATGTTATTGCCACATAGATTATTGTTGTTACTCGTCACTATCTGGTATGTGAAATATTGTAGAGGTTTCTTGTTATCTGTTAACCTAGTAACCAGTCTCAAAGGCAGGAAGAGCTCTCTGCTAACCTTTTGTAGCATGCAGACCCTGAAACAGCGATTGCTGTAGTGCCATTTAATTGCCTTTGAGCCCAGAAGCAATAAGCTCTTTGATGGTCTGTTATCTTTTTTTCGTGCTTAATTTGTCATTCTTCCTCTTTCCAGATTTCATTACCTCAGCTTCAGGGTCCACAATGAGATAAAACTTTCATTTATGCAGATGAATGACATGCAGCCCTTCAGAAGTAAAATCCATTTGCATTATCTGTTCAGCTCCTTTACAGTCAAATGAGCCTGGTTTTTGCCTTTGTCTGAGGTTCTTGTTAATGTATAAATTCATCTCAGGTTTTGGTGTTGGTCTTCTCTATTTGTTGGAACATAGTGTTATCAATGATATTTTTAGATCATCACAGTGTGCATCATTTCCACTAACTTCAATTGCCTTTCAGGATCTCTTTTAGTGTACTTAGGGCAGGCACTAATGGGCATGATTGAGAGAGAGACAGAAAGAGGGAAAGAGAGAAAGAAAGAGAAAGACAGAGAGAGAGACACACACACAGAGACAGAGAGACAGAGAGAGACACAGAGAAAAAAACACACAGAAAGATAGATAGACAAACAGAAACAGAAAGAGAAGAGAGAAAAAGAGATAGAGAAGAGAGGCACAGACAGACACAACGAGACACACAGAAACACACACATCCAGAAAGAAAGAGGGAGGGAGAGAGAGAGAGAGAGAGAGAGAGAGAGAGAGAGAGAGAGAGAGAGAGAGAGAGAGAGAGAGCTGTTTGTAATTTCTTTAGCTGCAATAATAGTAGGACCAGACAAAGGTGACTTTTATTTCTGTTTGGAAAGATCAAGGGCTTAGATGGCTGTAACTATGGTTTTGTTTTTGCCTAAAAAAGCCCCAATCTTTCATGTTGGGCTTAGCTTTTGACATAATCTGTATATCGTGCTATATGAGAAGTGTTTTATGCAACCAGAGGTGAAGGGAGCAGAGAGGGGAAAGAAGAGAACTGGGTGTGCCTGTCTAGAAATAGTAATGAAGGAGGCAGGAGTCTTGATGCATGGAAGCTGAAGGACAGAAATATGTTTATTCTTTATTGTCATTTTTTTAAACATCAAAACATTTTAAATTTCTTTTAATCAACCCCAAATCTGCCTTCTTACTTTCTAACTCTCTTCTCTCAATTGAGAACCAAGAAAAACTAAACCTATTCTAAGTATGTATAGTAAATGAAAACAAATTTCCAAATTAATCATATTGTTTTTGTTGTTATTCAGTCATGTCTGACACATTGTGACCTCATACGGGGTTAAGAGATACTGGAGTAGTTTGACATTTCCTTCTTCAATTCATTTTACAGATAAGGAATGGAGGCAAACAGAGTTAAATGATTTGCCCAGGGTCATATAATTAGTAAGTGTCTGAGGCTGGATTTGAACTCATGAAATTAGCCTTCCTGATTCTAAGCTTAGTGCTTTATCTACTGGGCCACATATCTGTTACCCTCTTCCCCCAAATGTGACATGATTATTTTTGAGTATTAGAAAAGACATAAGAAGAGGTTCTGCCATTTTTCAGTTTGGTCTACTTTTAGACTCCGGATCTTCTCAGGCTATTTTTGCCATATTGAACAGAGCTTTTGAGGGTCCTACCAAATATGCTGTCTCCCTACCCCACCCCTGACATACACACACTCAGGGTCATCTTAGACCAGAAATTCTTCACCTATTTTTGTGTCATGAATCCCCTAGGCAGATTGGTGAAGTCTATGGATTCCTTCTCAGTATAATATTTTCATTTATTTATTTATTCATCTATTTATTTATTTATTTGTTCACCCACCTACTTATTCATTCATTTATTTATTTATTAAAAGGCAGTAGGGGTCAAGTGACTTGCCCAAGATCACACAGCTGGGAAGTATCTGAGGCCAGACTTGAACCTAGACCTCCCGTCTGTAGGCCTGGCTCTCAATCCACTGAGCTACCCAGCTGCCCCCATCAGTATAATATTTTTAAATGTGCAAAACAAAATATGTAGGATTACAACATTGAAATACTGTTATCAAAATGTTTTTTTGAAAAACCAAGTTCATAGACACTAGTCTTCATTATAGGGTCCAAGATCACAGAATGAGAGAGAAGGTCATCTTGCTGGGGCTTACTGACTCCTATCTGGAAAACTGTGGCCATTGCTGTGGACCACATCTTAGGAAGGATGCTGACAAATTACAGGTACCCAGAGGAGGGCAGAGGCAGTGGTGAGAAGGCTAAGGACTGTGACATTGGAGGGTCAGCTAAAGGAGTTGGCTGGAGATGGTTAGTCTGGAAAAGAGAAGATTTAGGATAGGACAAATGTCTAAGCATTTGAAAGGTTATCAAGCAGAGAAAAGGGATGGATTTATTCTCTTTGGCCACAGAGGGCAGAAATAGGTCGAAAGTGGATCTTATGGCAAGGAAGATTTTGGCTTGATATAAGGAAAAATGAATATCGATTACTTTCATGTTAAAAAGGAATGGGCAGCTCTTGGAGGCAGTGGGTTCACTATGCGTTGAGGTCTTCATAGAAAGGCTGAATGGCTATTTGTCAGGTATGCTGAAGAAGGGACTCTAGGCCAACCTGAGGATGCTGTGATTCTGTGAATTTGTCAAGAGCTGAGCAGTAGGAAGGGAATAAGTACACTCCAGAATTCATTGCGGTTCCCACCTCTGTCCATATTGTTTGGGACCCTTAAATGAGCAGAGAAAACTAATGCCTCTGCCCCTTTGATTGGACATGGACTAGAGGGCTGGGTCAGGGGCTCCAGAAACTCTGTTTTAAAAGGAAATTCAGCACAATTTTCCTACCTATTTCCAAAAAACTATACTGCTTTTGGTCTAGTTTGGAACTTCCTATTGTGTCCCCACTGAGAAGATTTATTCTTAATATTATATCATTTACAAATCTGGCCTCAGACACTTTCTAGCTGTGTGACCCTAGGCAAGTTACTTAACTCTCCTTGCTTAGCCCTTACCGCTCTTCTGCCTTGGAACCAATACACAGTATTGATTCCAAGATGGAAGGTAAAGGTTAAAAAATATTGTATCATTTGATTTCTAATATTGCTCTGTAACATTACATTTTATATTCAATCTTTTTCCTTATTCCCTTGTCCAGACAATCATAGGAATGTCTTTACATTCCTTGCCTCAGAGCTTCTTCTAAAGTTAGGATAATTATGATAGCTAATGTAAATTCCATCCTTCCCCATAAACACGAACTAGCTTCAACTAAACGTGACAAGGAGTGGCATGGCCCTATCCTTGATTTCTTCCATTAGGATGAATGATAGAAGTCAAACTTCACCAGAACCAACTTGATTTCTTGATCTAAATTAGCAGGAATATTGGAATCCTGTGATCAGGTCTGTGACTCCTCCACCTCCGGATATTAGCCTCCCTCTCTTTAGGTATCCACCAATTAGAGATGAATTGGACTATCTATGGGAGGGCTGAATAATAATTTTTCAGAATTGTATTTAAATGATTCAAGAATCTGAATGAATTGTCTCTAATCAATGAGAAATCACAGACCATTAATTTATTAGTTATTTCTAGCCTAATCAATAAACTGATTTTTTTCACCCTAGGAATGTTTATTCATTATACCGCATTGGGTAATTTCTCTGCCCCATCCCCTTTTCAGTTTCCTTTTTGATCATTACCTTACCCTCAATTGTAAGCTCTTTGAGGCTAGTACTACAGTCTTTGTTTTTTATTTGTATTTGTATCCCCAATACTTAGCACAGTGTCTGGCACAATAGGTGCCTAATAATGCTTATTGATTAACAATATTCCTAATGCCTTCCTGACTCTCTTCCTCAGCCTTCCTCCATCTTCTCCAGTTCTATTTATCATTTGAGATCCAGTTCAGTTGACAGTCTCTTCTCTGAAGTCTTCCCTGAATACCTTCCAGATCTTATGTAACACATGGTTGCATATACACTTCTTCTGAACTTATTATGATTTATAACTATCTCTATATGTGTTGTATCTCTAACCAAATC
The DNA here is from genome assembly GCF_016433145.1 of Gracilinanus agilis. Taxonomy (NCBI): domain Eukaryota; kingdom Metazoa; phylum Chordata; class Mammalia; order Didelphimorphia; family Didelphidae; genus Gracilinanus; species Gracilinanus agilis. The sequence continues at coordinate 84,619,090 of NC_058130.1, read as the reverse complement.
AGGACTTCCAGGACAGGGACTGAATCTTTTTATTCCTTAAAGACACGGGATATTTCTTTTTGTCTTTGTGTCTCCAGTAACCAGACTAGGTGTCTGGCATAAAGTAAGCATTGAACAGATACCTAACTAATTTATTTTCTAATATTTTACATCCCCAAATGTCGTTCAGAGTTCTCTTCACACAATTAGTTCTGAATTTGCCAAATGTTGACTAATAAGTGAAGAGATCCCATTTGAAATGAGTTTCGAGGATGTAAAATGATAAAAGTGCAAAATGACACATGTTGGAGGGGATGTGGAAAAATGGGGGCACTAATACACCGGTGGTGGAACTGTGAATTGACCCAACCATTTTGGAGATCAATCTAAAACTATGTCCAAAAAGTTATAAAACTGTAAACCTTTTGACCAAGTAATACCACTATTAGGTTTATTTCCTAAGGTGATCAGGGAAAAAGGAAAAGGACCTGTGAGTTCTAAAATATTTATAGCGGCTCTCTTTGTGGTGGCAGAGAACTTGAAAATGAAGGGATGCCATTCAATTGGGAAATGGCTAAACAAGTTGTGGCATGTGATGGTGATGGAATACTACTGTGCTATAAGAAATGACAAGCAGGTTAATTAAAAAAATCTGGAAAGACCTACATGAAATTATGAAGAATGAAATGAGCACAACCAAAAGACAGCAACAGAAATATTGTTTGAAGAATGACTTATGGGGGACAGCTAGATGGCTCAGCGAATTGAGAGCCAGGCCTAGAGATGAGAGGTCCTAGGTTCAAATCTGACCTCAGACACTTCCCAGATGTGTGACCCTGGGCAAGCTACTTAAACCCTCCATTGCCTAGCCTTCTTTTGTCTTGGAACTAATAAAAAATATTGACTCTAAGATGGAAGGTAAGGGTTTTAAAAAACGTACATGTACAATTCCAGAGAAAAATGAAATAGAAATAAGAGTCATGGTTTTATAAATACATTTATCTTTTTGTCAAATGATGCGTACTCTAATGCAGGGAGGCCAGGAAGGGAGGGAGTTACCTGGGCATGATCAAGTATTTTCTAATAATATTCCATTAAGCATGTTTATCTTTGGGTAACTCCAGCCTGTACTCAAAGTCATGACATTCTTCTGTGTCTCTCCCAAAGTGGGTTATTTTTTGTTCTGAGAACTTGGCTAGCTATTTCTCTATCTTAAGGAAGATTCAAATTCTAACTTATATCCATAAGATTGGCAGAGAGGTCAAAACCCCAAAATAACAATACTTGCAGAGGCTGTGGGAAAATAGTCATCCTATTGCATTGTTGGTAGAGCTGTGAACTGATCAAGGCATTTAAAAAATAAATTTGGAACTAAGCCCAGAAAGTCACTAAACTCTGCATACCCTTTGACTCAGCAATAGCACTAGTAGGCTTGTATCCCAAAGAGATCAAAGAAAGAGGAAAAATAGACATTTGTAGAAAAATATTTTTAGCTGCAATTTTTGTTATGAAAGAAAAGAACTGGAAACTAAGGGGGTGCCCGACTATTGAAGGCTAAATAAATTCTGGCATGCAAGTGTCATAGAATTATCTTTTACTATAAGAACTGATGAAAGGGATGGTTTCAGAGAAATATGAGAAGACTTGTCTGAACCTATGCAGAGAAGTGGCCATAATCAGAGAATTACTTATACAATAATTATGTTGTATACAATTTATACAATATTTATATAATAACAATGTTATTATATTGGATACTATGGAGATCAACAACTTTGAAAGATTTAACTCTGATCAATACACTGACTACTTATATGGAACCATGAGATTTCAGAGGACTGATGATGAAATATGCTTTCCTTCTCTTGACCAAGAGGTGATTGATTCAGGATGCAAAAAGAAACATACATTTTTGGTCATTGCTATTGTGAGACTTTGTTTTGCTTGATTATGCATATTTGTTCTTTTTTATTTCCAGTGGAGGTGGGGTGGGGATATGGAGTAGGAAGGAGAAGAGTTAGGGATAGAGTTAATCCCTGAAAAAAGAAAGAAAAAGAAAAGAAAGGAGGATTGTTGAAGCATTGTACAGAAAAGAGTCAAAGAAAGGCCAGAAGCAAGACCAGCTGAACAACTTTGAAAGTTATGTGCTGAAATTCTCATATACTTAAAAGAAAAACAAACTATACAGAGTAAAAATTCAAATTCACAGTTTCACATATCATCCTATATTTCTGTTCTACTATATATAGGGAAATGTACATTTTATTTGGTATCTGTGAAGTTCAAATTTTTGGAGGAGGAAATGACAAACCACTCCAGTATCTTTAACAAGAAAACTCCAAATTGGGTCATGAGAGTCAGACATGTCTGGAACACTGAACAACAAAAACAAAGTTTAGATTAAAAAATGAAAAATAAAAAGGATGACATCAACATTTCTCTGAGAGTACAACCGAGTCATTGCTGATTTTTCTTCATGGTAGAGGTGGGTCAGTTAAATTTAAGGAATGTTCACGGAGTACTTATTGGGAGCCAGACACAGTGCCAAGCACTTAAGAATGCATAGACAAATACCAAAAACAGTCTCTACTCTTAAGGAATTTACATTTGGCTGGGAGAATTTATTTCCTCTACGTATACACTCTATATCATATATCTTCCATCCTCTGTTTTCAGATAGGTTCGTAATGAAATTGACACTATTTCTATAACATCTTTTCTTCTCAGGTCTATAAATGGATTTGAAAAGTATTTCATTTAACATAACCATTTAGCAAATGTATTTCCCAATATAGAAGGGGAAACTGAGGATCTAGGGCTAAATTGCTTGTAGGATACAATGAAAAGAGTTCAAGTCCTACTTTAGACATACTCACTGTGAGGCTATGGGTAAGTTGCTTTAAAGTCTCATACCCTCTCTTTCCTCATCTAGAAAATGAAGAGATTAGACTTAATGTCTTGTGCAGCTCTTTCTTCTAAATCCTAAATTATTATCCTAAAATTCTGTGAATCAGAGGACCTGGGTTCAAATATTGACTCCTACTTAATACTTGCGCAACTTTTTTTTTCTGGATCTCTAACAACAAGGTTTTTAAACCTGGAACCCGGGAACTGGTTTAAAAAATATTGATACCTTTTTTCCTTTTGCCTTCCTTTATAACCTTTTGAATTTTATTTTATACATTTAAAAACATTATTCTGACAAGTGTCCAAAGGCTTCATTATACTGCCCAAAGAATCTGTGATACTTTAGAGATTAATAATATCCACTAAAAATGTCCACATCACAAGAGAGGGAGGGGAAAAGCATTTAATAAATATCTATTGTGTGTCAGGCATTGGGCAAAGTGTTTTACATGTATTATCTCATTTGATCTTCACGATAACCTTGTGAGGGGGTGGTGCTGTGATCTTCATTTTACAGTTAAGGAAACTGAGGCAGATGGAGGTTCAATGACTGTCCAGTTTGAGCAAGAGTAAGTATCTGAGGACAAGGTTTAAATTCAGGTCTTTCTGACTCCATTTCTCTTTTCAGACTGAGGTCCTAGGTAACTCATCTTACCTCATTGTATTCCATTTGTCGTTGGTTTCTGCATGTGATGATGAAAAAGTAAAGAGAGAAAAAGAACTAATATAAGGAATAGAGATAGAAAGAAACTGGGTGGGAAAATGGAAAGAGCACTGAGTCTGGAGACAAGAAGACCTGAGTTCATATAAGGTGCTCAGATACTTACTAGGGCAAGGGAACTTCTGTCTGCCTCAATGTTCTCAACTTTAAATAAGAGCACCTACCTTCCAGAGTTGTTGTGAGGATCAAATGAGATAATACTCAAAAAGCTCTTAGCATGGTGCATGGCACATGGTAGGCATTTGATAAATGCTTTTCCTCATCTTTCCCAAGTAAATAAGTCCCTTTGCCCTCTCTTATTCCATCTTCTCATCATTTTGGTTCTTTAATTCTATCATATTCATTTATCTTTTTCAGTCTTTTTTAGAACTTATGGGCTATTACAATGAAAGATAACGTCATTGTGTTCTTGCTTCTTTCTGGAGAGGTGGCGGGGTTAGAAAGAGGGAGAGGAGAGGGAAATTAGACTTATGGAGTGTCTTCTTTACTGTCTGAGAAGCAGAATACACATTCATCACTAGTGTAAGGTGTCTTCTGGGAGACCAGGGACTCATCATGCTGATGAATTGTTGTGATATTCAGCCTCACACATTGTCTCTGACCTCGAACATGGTTCATCATCAGTGTCTTAAATGTGTACTTACGAAATATTGAGGCTCAACATTCTTCCTTTAGTCAATTTACTGAGTACTCCCTTGATATTTGCTTCTACCAGTCCTTCTAATGGCTAAGCCTCTTCACTTCTAGACCCATCATCTATGTGAGGGATAGAATATCTGGAATATCCTTCATATGAAATGCTTTGTAAACCACCCTTTTCACTGTGAAGCAAGTAGGTCTGGGTATTGGGGGTAGGGGAGAGAAGAATGGACCAGTGAGAAAAGGGAAACTGATGACAGAGAATCTCCTTCAGAACTTTGAAAAGAAACAGAAAATAAGAAACAAGAAGTAGGTAAATTCTCTTAGAAAGAATTTTGGCTCTTTATGCTTAGTTAATGGGAGCAGGGAAAAGACAGTTCCTAGTGAAGAGATTTACTCATCTTCCATGCTACTTTTCTGATACACTTGAATTTATAACTCAGGAAAATCAGAGAAAGCAGGTCAAGTATTGAACAGAAAATCATTTGGTTCTACTCTGGTTTTCTGGAACCCAAAATTCATTGTTCATTTGCCAGGCACTGAGCTAGATGCTGGAGACATAAAGACAAAATAGAAATAGTTCCTGTTCTTATAGAAGCTTACATTCTGTCATGCTAGTTTAAACAACTCATTTAATCTGAGCCTCAATTTCCTTATCTTTAAAATCAGGGGTTTGCAATAGATGGCTTATGAGTTTCCTTCCAGTTGTAAATCTGTGATTCTAAAATCTCTTTATTCAGTAAAAGAAAGCCATTGGTGTGGAAAGGAATTGGACATGTTTAATCTGGATAAAGAAAGATTCAGGGGGATAGGATAATAGTCTTCAAGTATTTTTTGGGTTGTCATGTAGAGGAGGGTCAATTGGGGATAATTGAGTCTAATATTTCATTTTACTTATTAGGAAACTGAGCTTCAGGGAGCTTAAATGGCTTGTTTAGAGTCAGATAGCTAATAAGCTAGTAAGCTAATAAGAGTCAGAGGCAGGATTTGGAACCCAGGCGTTCCTGACTCCACTCTAGCATTTTAGCTGCTATATGGTGCTTTCTTTTTGTTAGACTTTTTCTGTTTAGTCCAGAGAGTAGACCTAGAAGAAACAAGTAAAAGATACAAAATGACTATTTGAGCTTGAGTTTCTCTAGTGTGGGAAAGGAGGGATGAAGAGAAGGAAAGAGATATCTGGAAATTTTAATGTAATAAATAAAAAAAAGAAAGTGGAACTCATTGCTTTTTAAAAAAAAATCCTTACTTTCTGTTAGAATGGATACTTCTAAGGCAGAAGAGGGGTAAGGACTAGGCAATGGAGGTTAAGTAACTTGCCCAGGGTCACTCAACTAGGAAGTATCTGAGACCAGATTTAAAGACAGGACATTCTGTCTCTAGATCTGACTTTCTATCCACTGAGCTACTCTGAACTGGTTGCTTCGAGAAGTGATGGGTGCTTTCTCTTAGACCTCTTTAAGAAAGGCTGGATGACCACTTTCGGGTTATAGAATGATGTGAATTTCTTTCATTGGGTGGTCAATATGGCCCTTGAGGTCCCTCCAACTCTCAAATTCTGTGGTTTTATGAGAAGAAGAGAAACCTTTAAAGCCAAACATATATTCCAGCATCTCCTGTGTGTATATTCCTGGATACCCTGATGTAGGTGAAAATATTGCTGCTCCTGTGTTCCATCCCATGGCCCCCTGTTGAAGATGAGTGACAGTAATGCTTCCTATGGTATTTGGGGCAAATCGTATAGAGAAGGAATCATCTTACACTTTTCTACCAAGCATATTGCCTTTCTTGATGCCTTTTTCATGGGGACTGAGGAAATTTAGATGCCCAATACCTTCTCTAGCTTTCTGAGTAGAAAAGTGGGAGAGGGAACAGAAAATCTGGATTTTTGAGACAGGATATTTAAATACAAATTTGACTCTGCTATTTAGTCCTTATAGGCTACTTCTCTTCTTAGTTTCTCTATCTGCAATTTGTTATGAGGAAATTAGAAAGTTATATACTTAATGTAGAATAACACCCAGGCTGTCTCTAAAGATCTGAGAGTTCCAACCATGGAATGAAGGGAGCTGAACCAAATGGCCTCTTCTATTTTCTTCTAATCTATGATACTCTTCCATTAGGAATGGTCATTGACAGTAAATACTATCTATGGCAGGGAAAAAATATAGCATAGATTGGTCTGGATTTGTCAGTAGCTCCCTTCCTAAAGAATGTTGGTTCTTTTTTTAACTAAGCCTTTTAGGTTTGAATCATAATTAGTTAATAAATAAGATGCCAATTGAAATTTGGATTATAAGACCATAGGATATAGAACTTGAAGGGATCTTTGAGATCGACTGGTCTAATCCCTTCATTTTACAGATGAGAAGGGGATCAAGAAGTTAAGTGACTTCCCCAAAGTCGCATAGTAAATGGAAGGGCTGATTTTTGAGCTCAGTTCCTCTGATTCCAAATGTAGTGCTCTTTGGGGGGAAATAACAACCTCCACTGAAGGCTTTATTATGGCATGGAGTTGGCCCTGGGGTCTCAAAATCTTCACTAAGAGTACAACTTTTGGCAGGTCCTGCTAAGCTATAGAGGAATTAGGAATGGGCCTGGTGACGAATTGTATTTCTGTCCTCTTTATCAGTTCAACATGTCTTATCACCTAAGAAAGTCCCACCAAATAATGAATATTTTTAAATGATCACAACCAATACTCATCTCTTAAGACATGGAGGTGCTCTTCTATCTGTGTTAGTAGAGGGAACATGTACATCTGTGGAATCAGGGGATTTGAACTATTAAGGTAAGTGAAATAGCAAGGATCTGGAATGAGAGTACATTTTAATTTACTAATTGACTTTATTGAAGCAAAATATTTTTTTTGACACTTCAGGGTTGGTAATTACCTTTGAGCAAAGATAAGGGAATATCAGCATAGCTCAGAAATTTGCTACTAATTGCAGTTTTCTCATCTGAGGTTTAGCTAGGTTTGGTGCTCAGCTGTTCCACGTAGATTAAGAAAATGAAAAATGTTCCAACATTTTGTTTTCTCTTAGACCTGTAATAGAATTTTGGATAAAATGTTCTGAAATATGATATGAATAATAATATTTTGAATACTGATGACAACAAGAATTACTTTTATATCTCACCTTGGAGAAACATTAAGGACTCTAATAGGCAGGAGATATTAGTTATTTGACCCTAGGACAAGTCACTCCATTGCTTGGTGCCTCAGTTTCTTCATATGTAAAATAAGAAGATTTGATTAGATGATCTCTAAGGATCCTTTTAGCTCTAAGTCCCATATGCAAATGCTTTTCAAAGTGTAGTTAAGTCCTTACTTTGGGGGGAATCTCCAATGACAGTGACAGTTTGTACTGGCTTCTTTCAGACCAGGAATTATTAGGGGTTTATGAACAGGTTTTAGAGGGTCTGTGAACTGACATTTTCAAATTTTGATAATTGTTTTTAAAGACAATTTTAAAATATATATTTTTGTTTTTATATTTATATTACCTTCCATCCTAAAATCAGTAATACTGGTTCCATTTACCAAGATAACATAAAAATGGACACATGACTTAGATATAAAGGAAGATATTATAAACAAATTAGGACAGGGAACATATTACCTATCAGATTTATGGAGAGAAGAAGAATTTGTGAATAAACAAAATATAGAAAGCAATGTAAAATGTAAAACATAATTTTGAATGTTAAATCAAAAAGTTTTTTTGTACAAATAAAATGAATATAGCCAAGGTTAACAAGAAAGCAATAAATTATCTATTAAAATTTTTTCAGAGATGGTCTCTCTGATAGACACTCCTATTTAAAATATATCAAGAACTTTGATATTTATATAATAATATGAATCATTCCTGAATTGATAAATGACCAAAAGATACGAATAGATAGTTTTTGGATGAAAAAATCAAAGCTACATACAACTATATGAAAAATTGCTTTAAATCATTCTTTTTTTAAACATTTAATAATATTTATTTTTTAGAAAAGTTAACATGGTTACATGATTCATGCTCTTACTTTCCCCTTCCACCACCCCCCCGCACCCCCCCCACCCTTGGCCGATGCGCGTTTCCACTAGTTTTGTCATGTGTCCTTGAACAAGACCAATTTCCAAATTGTTGGTAGTTGCATTGGTGTGGTAGTTTCGAGTCTACATCCCCAATCATGTCTGCATCAACCCATGTGTTCAAGCAGTTGCTTTTCTTCTGTATTTTCACTCCTGCAGTTCTTCCTCTGAATGTGGGTAGTGTTCTTTTCCATAAATCCCTCAGAATTGTCCTGGGTCATTGCATTGCTGCTGGTACAGAAGTCCATTACATTCAATTTTACCACAGTGTGTCAGTCTCTGTGTACCATGTTCTTCTGGCTCTGCTCCTTTCACTCTGCATCAATACCTAGAGGTCTTTCCAGTTCACCTGGAATTCCTCCAGTTTATTATTCCTTTTAGCACAATAGTATTCCATCACCAGCATATACCACAATTTGTTCAGCCATTCCCAATAGAAGGACATACCCTCCTTTTCCAGGTTTTTGCCACCACAAAAAGCGCAGCTATAAATATTTTCATACAAGTCTGTTTATCTATGATCTCTTTGGGATACAGACCAAACAATGGTATGGCTGGATCAAAGGGCAGGCAGTCTTTTATAGCCCTTTGAGCATAGTTCCAAATTGCCATCCAGAATGTTTGGATCAGTTCACAACTCCACCAGCAATGCATTAATGTCCCAATTTTGCCACATCCCCTCCAACATTCATTACTTTTCCCTTCTCTCATTTTAGCCAATCTGCTAGGTGTGAGGTGATACCTCAGAGTTGTTTTGATTTGCATTTCTCTAATTATTAGAGATTTAGAACACTTTATCATGTGCTAATATTGATAATTTTGATTTCTTTATCTGAAAATTGCCTATTCATGTCCCTTGCCCACTTATCGATTGGGGAATGGCTTGATTTTTTTTATACATTTAAATCATTCTTAATGAGAGAAAAGCAAATGAAAACTCTGAGATGTCATCTCACACCTATCAGATTAGTTGAAATGATAAAAGGGCAAAATGACAAATATTGGAAGAACTGTGGGAAAATGGGGACATTAAGATAGTTTTAATGGAACTGTGAACTGATTCAACCATTTTGGAGAGCAATTTGGAATTATACTCAAAGAGTTATAAAACTGTGTATACTTTTTGACTCAATAATACTACAATTAAGTTTATTTCTTAAGGTGATCAAAGAAAAAGAAAGAAACTATATATTCTATAATATTTATAGCAGCTCTTTTTGTGGTGGCAAAGAATTGGAAACTGAAGAGATCTTAATCAATTGGGTAATGGCTAAATAAATTGTAATATATGATTGCAATGGAATACTATTTGTGCTATAAGAAATGACAAAACAAAATGATCTCCCCCCAAAACTTGGAAAGACATATGAAGTGATCACAAAATGATACAAAATGAACAGAGCCCAAAGAACTTTGTACACAGTAACAACATTAATGCATGACAATCAATTGTGAATGACTTAACTATTATCAACAAGGTAAGGATCCAGGACAACTCCAAGCGACTCAGGATGAAAAAGGATATTCACCACCATAGATGGAGTAGATGAAGTCCAAATATGTATTTGAAACATACCATTTTCCACTTTATTTCCTCTAAGAATTTTTCTCTGATGTAAGCAATATGTGTTTTGTTTAACAACATGATGAACAGAGAAATATATGTTATGCTATAACATATGTGCAACCTATATCCCTCTTCTTGGGGAAGGGAAGGATTAAGTAAGAGGGAAAAATAAAAAATTCTGGTTGAATAGGAGGGTTTTGAAGAGAAGTAGAGTTAATGATAATCACATCAAAAAAAGAAAGGAAAGAACATTGATGAATCATTAAAAAATACTAATAAGAGAGCAAGATAAAATGCAGAATGGGACCCAGACAAACGAAGCAATGTTGAAACTACCATGTTAAATGTGAAATATCTATGTTTTATTTATTATTTTATTTTTTAAACCTTTACCTTCTGTCTTGGAGTCAATACTGTGAATTGGCTCCAAGGAAGAAGAGTGGTAAGGGTCGGCAAAAGGGGTCAAGTGACTTGCCCAGGGTCACACAGCTGGGTAGTGTTTGAGGCCAGACTTGAACCTAGGACCTCCTGTCTCTATGCTTGGCTCTCAATCCACTGAGCTACCCAGCTGCCCCCAATATCTATGTTTTAAAAGCTGTATGTAATGGAAATTTATAATTGTATATGTGGTCGTCTTTTTTCCCCCCTGTTCCTTGTATGTGTAAATGTTCATGTTTGTTAATGCTTATTAAATTCATAATAATAAAAGAGAAAATTTTTAAAAACTGAATATGGAAGGGAGGAAAGGAGGAAAATAGAAACTTACAAAAAGAGGTTCAATTAAAATTGGACACATGGGGGCAGCTGTGTAGCTCAGTGAATTGAGAGCCAGGCCTAGAGATGGGAGGTCCTAGTTTCAAATCTGGCCTCAGACACTTCCTACCTGTGTGACCCTGGGCAAGTCACTTTACCTCCATTGCCTACTCTTACCACTCTTCTGCCTTGGAGCCAATACACAGTATTGACTCCAAGATGGAAGGTAAGAGTTTAAAAAAGAACTGGACACATGAATACTAAAATGTAGATGAAATGAATATTCTTTTTAAAAAACTCTTACCTTTTATCTTAGAATCAACACTGTGTATTGGTTCTAAGGCAAAAGAGTGGTAAGGGTTAGGCAATGGGGGTTAAGTGACTTTCCCAGGGTCACTCCACTAGAAAATATCTGAGGTCATATTTGAACCTAGGACCTCCCATCTCTAGGCTTGGCTCTGAATCCATTGTGCCACCTAGTTTCCCCTAAAATGGATATTCTAAAGCTGGAGTGTCAAACTCAAATGGAAAGGGACCTATTAAACCACACAAATGGATCCCTGCAGGTGCATATTGACTTAGAAAACCATTCATTAATATTATCTCCATTTTATTGTATTTTTAATTTTTTTGTTAGATATTTTCCCATTACATTTTAATCTGATTCCTGAAACTTGAAAGAGTTATGGGCTGAAACAAGCCCTATTTTATGCCTCTGAGGAATAAGTGAATAAATCAGAATTGTAAGATTAGATGTGACAACCTAGAAAGGAGGATACTATCAATCGATTTGGTGTTTAATACATGAGCCAGTCATTTATCAGGAAGATAGAAGGCTAAAAAGTCAGAGTCTTGACATTTCTCTTTGTATAATGTCTACAGAATATAAATCATTAATCATTTGTTCCTAGATTTAAGCCTCCAGAAAAGTATTTAATATGAAATCTCAGAGAATTGTAAAACTGTGGCCAAGTTGTATGTAGCAGAGTTGCCCTGGTACCTTGTTGGAGTTGGGTTTACTTTCCACTGGTTATGCTTCCTCTTTCCTGAGAAAGAAAGCAAGGGAGAGGGGTGGCAGGCTCCCAGAGGATGGAGTATACATTTCTTCTGTTATCACATGAACCTATTTCTTTTTCATATTTAAATTTTCCCCTTGGTTTCTGTTTCTAATTCATTAACCTATTATTTCCTCTGTTTTATCCTAGATGTACAAAGTGACATCTTGCAATGGCAATCGACTCTCATTGGTTACCTTTCTCCCATGCTATTGCCACAATACATCAGGCTTAATTATTTATGTTCCAAAAATGTCTCATTATGCCTCTGGACAAGTATTTGATTGGTCTTATATCCCTACAAATAGTTCTACTGCCTTAGAAGCTTTAATGTTCATTTCAGTTTTGACTATTCATATAATGTGGAGGTAACAAGGTGATGCAGTGGATAGAGCACAATGGGGCTTAAGTCAGGAAAATCTTCCTGAGTTCAAATATGATCTCAAACACTTACTAGCTGTGTGTCCCTGGGAAAGTCACTTAACTCTGTTTGCCTCAGTTTCTTCATCTGTAAAATGAACTGGAGAAGGAAATGGCAAACCACCAAGAAAATCCCAAATGGGTTCACAAAGAGTTTGGACATGACTGAAATGACTCAACAACCACAAGCAACAATAATGTAACACCAGTTCTCCATGAGTCACAGGATGACTTTAAAAGGTCTCTCAATTCTGACTTCATTGTCAATCTATAACTCTATCGTTACTTGCTGCATTTATTGATTCCTAAATCATAAAATCCTAGGAAGTTAAGCAAGGTTGTGGATTCTTAACTATCCACACCTATAAAGAAGGGAACAGCAAAACACAGATGATAAGTAAAGAAATCATTAAAACCGATTTCTATTTCTCTTAGGATTGTTTCTTTCTTTCTTTCTTTTTTTTTTTTTTGGTCCTCCCAAGAAGGTTTGACTTCCTAATTCTTCTTTGCATAGGCTAACATTCATTCATTAGTCCAAAATTATTTTTGTGGTCAAATTAGCCTGCTATCTATGCCTTGTATGTAATATTCCACCTTTGCCTTTGCATAGGTCCCTCCTATCTGAAATGTAATTCTTCCCCATACATGACTTGTAGAATTTGTTTGCTTTCTTCAAAGAATTGCTCAGGCATCACCTTTGTAGAAAAGATAAGTAAGGGTAATGGGGAAACCAGGGATATTATAATAAAACTAAGTGATTGTGGGTACACACACTGGGGTTTATGAGAAACTAGACTTGGACATGAAGATCAGAACAGCCAAGCTGCTCCTAACTGACAAAGGGACCGTTGACCAACTGTCACCCTGGGCCAGAGGCTTTGTGTCCACCAGGCAAGGTAACAGGATATAACTGGTTTTAATTATGAACAACTAAAAGGAGGGATAGGGATGTCTACTCTAAAACCTTAATACCTAATGATAAACCCCACAGGGAAAGGGGAGGACTTATTTCTACACTAACTTAGTGACCTAAACTGACAGGGCCCAAGGAGCTATAATGGAGTCTCTGAGTGACTGCCTCAGTCTGGACCTGCCAGACTTGAGTACAGCTAAGGGCTTTGGGATTCTCACTGCAATCCACCGATGATCTCTGGATGCCAAGAGCTAAGGTGGTCTCAGGTACCAAGTAGGGAAGGTTTGCTTGAAACACTGTCCACCAGATCTCAAACTTCTCCTCTTCCCTTGGCACAGCACTGTTGATCTTGTCTCTGCTAGATGCTACCACCACACAGGATCCCAGGGGAAAATCAGGAAGCAGGGTGTCCTTTGCTCTGAGATCTCCCAGGTTGGCAACAACTGCCACCACTAATGGAGTCCTCTCTCAGGGCACACACACTTCCTCCTCCTTCATTCTATCCTAGAATTCCCAGCTCCAGCTCCTTCCTTAATTCTTAATCAATAATTACCTAATCTTCCTCACAACACCTTCTACACAAGGTCTTTCTTAATCCCACTAGTTGTTTGGAAATATTTAAAACTCTCAGTAATCCAAGTGTAGTTTCCTTTTGTCTGGGAGAAAGCCTGGTATTGTTCTGTTTTTTTTTTTTGTCATTAATCTAAGGATGATGACATAAGCCAGAGTAGGCTGTTATTTCAGGGAGTCTGCTCTCTTTGAATGCTGATAAATAGGCCAAGAATGACATGCACAGAAGTTAATGTTATCTTAAAATGGAGTGGAGAGCAAAGTATTTTGCAGACAAATTGGAAAAAAATTGATGTACTTTTGACCAGAAAATTTATGAGGCTACAAGGTACAATGCTTCGGAGAAAACTATTAAATCTTAAGGAAAGGATTGCAGCAAACTGTACTTAATATGACAGTTTCTTCTTCTGAGTAAAGAGTCTATCTTGTGAAGCAGCTGGGCTGCATAAAGGATAGAGCACTGGACATGGAGTCAGAAAAACCCGAGTTAAAAGGTGGTCTCAAGACACTTAATGGCTCAATGATTTGGAGAGAGTAATTTAAACCATATCTGCTTTAGTTTTCTCAATTGTAAAATGGAGATAATTAATGATATCTACTTCCCAGGGTTGTTGTGAGGATCAGATAATATTTGTAAGGCATATTTGTAAGGCATTTAGCACAGTGACTGACACATATTAATTATTAAATGATTAATAATAAATGTTTCCTCCCTCCTTTCCTTCCTTCCTTCCTTCCTTCTTTCCTTCCTTCCTTCCTTCCTTCCTTCCTTCCTTCCTTCCTTCCTTCCTTCCTTCCTTCCTTCCTTTTTTTAAAATTTTAAACCCTTAACTTCTGTGTACTGTCTTATAGGTGGAAGATTGGTGAGGGTAGGCAATGGGGGTCAAGTGACTTGTCCAGGGTCACACAGCTGGGAAGTGTCTGAGGCCGGATTTGAACCTAGGACCTCCTGTCTCTAGGCCTGGCTCTCAATCCACTGAGCTACCCAGCTGCCCCCTTCCTTCCTTTTTTCCTTCCTTCCTTTTTTCCTTCCTTCCTTCCTTCCTTCCTTCCTTCCTTCCTCTTTCCTTCCTTCCAGATTAAAGTTAATATTCAATAATTAAGTATTATATTTTATAAAGTTTTATTAATAATAAACTAACATAAAAAACTAGAGTGAAAAGGTGCTGGACTAACTTCAGTTGTGCTCATGAAGAAGAGAGAAAGGGAGGAGCTACAGAAAAGCAAATGTGGAAGTGCAGGAGAGATTAAAGGGAAATTTGGAAAATACTAAGAGACTTCTGGGGGTTGAAGTCCAAGGTTCAAAAATCTCCATTTATACCTTTCCTTCCTTCTTTCCTTCCCCTTACATTAATTAAGGAGATATATGTATCCCAGCAAATTATAAACCATTCTTCTTCCCTTAACCTTGTTGCAAGACACACACAAACACACACACACACACACACACACACACACACACACACACACACCTCCTTCCTTCCTTCCCCCCCAAATGAATCTGTACCTGCATTTCCCACATAAAGTCAGTTAGCCACAATGATACCAATAACAACACCAATTCTGAATTGAGCCATCATTTAAACAGTGTCTCTGTGTAAACTGCCCCCCCATTACTTCTAGTTTGGTATTCCTCAGATGAATGAAATAAATGGAACCCATCTTCCACATGACATCTTTCAGGTACCTGTAGACAGCTGTGATGGGTAGAGAATGAATAGGGAATAAAATGAAACATGGTCCAAACTGGAATTAGATATAATAGGTCACTGAAACACTCACAAATCAGAACAGAACGAGGCCTGGAGGTGAATGGTTGAAATCCTCCAGGATGTGGTTTCTGGTCCAAGTGGACAGTCTAATGATGAAATAAATTAATTGTGGAGTGGTGGGTTACCTCGGTGACAGTACAAAGTGGAAAAAGGGCCACCTGCTGGCTTGAGTTATATTTGATGTGCTTCCTTGTTTGAGAGTCCCAATGTGAGCCAGGAAGACGTAGGTTCAAGTCTCACTTTGACACCCACAGGCAGTGTGATCTTGGACAAGTCACTTAATATCTCAAAGCTCTAGGCAACTAAGACTATAAATTAAAGAGAAGGTGTTAACATGTTTTAGTAGAGGAAGTTTCCCTACTTGGGAGTTTTCTGTACCAACAGAACCATGGGTCCTGTCTATGACTATGCTGACTGAAGAAACTGAGGCTTCTTTGATTTGTCTGTATTTTCCCACCAAGAGAAAACACAGATATTTTGTGACTTAAAAGAGACTTCCCAGGTATGCCTTTGACTTCTAAAAATTATCCTCTGCTGGCCAAATTCCTGGTGATGTGTCCCTCTTTCATTTAGGCTCATGCTCAGACAGTAAACAGTCAACTGTGTGACCCTGGGCAAATAATTAAACCTCTATCTGCTTCAGTTTCCTCATCTATAAAATAGGGATGATAATAGCACCTACTTCCCAGAGTGGTTATGAGGACTGAACGACATCATATTTTTAAAGTGCTTTGCAAAACTTAAAGTGTTATATAAATGCTAGCTATTGGTATAAGCCAAAATATTCCACTTTGGTCAGGTATGCCAGAGCTGGTGCTTTTTTGTTACCATTTATTTTTATTATATATGGACAATATAATAAGTAACATAATATATATAAGATTTGATGTAAATATGCTTATCTAAGAGAAAAAACAAAAACTTTTCAATTGAACATATTCAAAATTATGCATTTTACATTTCACAGTGCTTTCTATTTTTTATCTATTCATAGTCTTCTATCTATAAATCTGATAGGTAATATGTTATCTATTCTTCTAATTTTTTATAATATCTCCCTTTATGTCTAGGTCATGTATCCATTTTCATCTTATCTTGATAAATCATGTAAGATATCAGTCTATATATCCAGTTTCTGCTAAACTACTGTCCAGTTTTCTCAACATTTTTTATCAGATAGTGAATTCTTATTCCCCAAACTTGGAATTTTACTTTTGTCAAGTGCTGATGATACCTTCCAAATTTTATGTCCTGGGCCAAGTCATAAAAGAGTCATAACTAAGTTGGGGAAATCAGGTCTCTGGCCCAGGGTATCAGATTTGGAGGGTACCATCAGTACTTTCAGTCTTTTAATAGGTGGAAATTAAAGAGCTTAGTACCCAGTTGGCAAGAACAAATAATTTCAATAAGAAGCTACCATTTGGCAAGGTGGGATGAGCTTCTCCCCAAGGCTTTACTACCTACCCACCTCCATTAAACTAAGGACACACTTCCTATCATTATCTCCTCACTAGTTTGTGATACTTGCCTCAGGTACAGAATATTAAGTGACTTGTCCAGGATCACACTTCCTGTGGGTGTCAAAAGACTTGAACCTCCATCTTCCTGGCTCAGAATGGGGCTCTCAATTCATGATCAAGGAAGCACATAAAAAAAATCAAACCAGAATGTAGTCCTCTTTCCACCTTGTACTGTCACCAAGGTAACTCATCACTGTCCTCTCCCTTTGTATATCTTCAGCCACAGATGCTGTCTCCCTTCTCCCAGTGTTGCTGATGTTCATTTTTATGAGATTTCACTTATATAAATAAATTGGGGAGATTTGATTCTGAGCCTGGACAATCCTGTAAAGGAGGAAAGGACAAAGAAGATGGGAAAAAAGGAAAGGAGATTGAAAATGATGAGAAATTGAAGTTGAGTGGCATTTCATGGGGTGAATATATTTCCTTATGAGTGATTTCTGAATGTAATATGGAAATAAATAATGAACAAAAGGTGGGTCATGGCATGGCAGTGAGATGAAAATAGAAACCATAAGGATGCATGATTGGAAGCGATTGAACATTGAGGAATTGTACGTAATTTATTTGATAATGGTAAAAGAATTATAAACATGTACAGAGTGCCCCCAAAGGTTTCACTTCAGTTTTAAGCTTTAATAACTTCAGAAAATTTATAAAAACAGAAAATTTAACAAAACATCATGTGAAATTTAATGATTTGAATTCTTTTAATTCATACTACCTTTGGGGAATTTTGAATAATAGACTTAAAGTTTTAATTTTTAACAAGATAGTATATCTAGTCATTAAGCACTGCCTATGTGATAGTTTCTAGATGAAATTTTCTTAGGCTGATGGATGGGTAGAGAAGCTTCTTTTCCTTGGCCCCTCCACCCCCCAATTACCTGATTGACCTCCATTAGACTGTTTCTTGTAAGATCATATCCAAACTGTTGTGTATGCTTCAACACGTTGTTAAAGCTAGGATTAAAAATATAATCCTTTTAGTCTCTGAGCAGTAGCTAATGAAAGGGTTGTTTTTTTTCTAATGAAATTTGAAAGTCAACTAGACTTATATGTAGCATAAGAAGGTGGTTATATTGACCACGATAAGAAACCTATCAATATTTTAAAATTCTAAATAATTAGCCTTTTAATTTTTTATGTTTGTAGCATTTATACTTAGTTATTAAAGTTTAAAATTACTCTGAGACTGTTGGAACACCCTTATACAGTGTAAATCCCTCTTTTAGCACTTCCATTCTCCCGACAACACATTTATTGGTCCTCTAATGGAAAAAATGAAGGGAAAAAAAGCAGTTTTTAAAACTTGGAAATAATTTCTTTAAAATATTCTGGGGACTGAAGAAGACAAAGAAATGTGCTTTTTCTGATTTACAATAAATATATAATACTGAATAAAATGGGAAAATAAGGTGACCTTAATAAGGTGACCTTCAAATGACCAATGTACTAGGCATTACTGCATCACTGGACTCAAAAGCTCTATTGATTTGCACCTGCTTCCCAGTGAGATGAATTGACTCTGCGTGTGTGTGTGTGTGTGTGTGTGTGTGTGTGTGCATGCATGTGTGTATGTATGTGTGTGTGTGTGTGTGTGTGTAAGCATGCACGTGTATGGTTTAGCAAGGTTAAAGGAAGGAGAGTGTGGTTCATAAGTTGCTGAGATGTGTGCATCCTCTCTTAGTGCCTGGATTATGCCTTAAGGATGAAAAATTCAAAATACTGTTAGAAATGTGACTTCTGACACATCAGTTTTCTTGCATTGCGTATCAGCTGATGAATGGTATTGCCCTTTATATAATATTTAAAAAATTACCAGATGAAATTATGATCTCTGAAAGTCAATCAGTTGACTAGTTAATCAGCAAGCATTTATTAATTGTTACTCTGTGAAGATGAATAGATTGGTCTGGTTAAAAATAGCAAGAAGGTGGTATTGTGGAAGTTAATCAATAAGCATTTGTTAAACACCTACTATGTGTCAGGAACTCTGTGTAAGGATGGGATTTGTGCAAGGTGGATGGGACAGGAGGAGCCAGAGAAGGAGTGGCTGACAGTTGGTAACAGTTGGTGACAGTTAATACCAGAGGGATTGGGGAATGCTCCAGAGGAAGAGGGAGAGGGGAGGGACTTCTGGCAGCAGAGGACTGAGAGAGGGAGGAGGAGAACATCCCAGCTCGAATCCAGTCCTGAGGGCTTCCTGAGGATCTTTCTTTGGACATTGAAACCCAGATTCCCTAGTCAAAGGCATCCCATCGCTTCTCACCCAGCAAGACTTCAACAAACGAGTCAACTAAGTTTTGGGACTCCATTTTGGGAGCGATCTCTTAGGCTCCTTCTCCCATTATCCAACCTTGTTGAGAGACCCATTCCAGTTTGACTTGGAATTATAGAAAAGGATAGAAATAGGAAATAGAAATAGAAACTGAAGGAGAAGGGGCGAGGGGAGATGCTTAGGCGTGGGAACCTCAAAGGTTCCCACCCAAGTGATGGACCCCATAGAAATAGAGAAGAGGGCACTCCAAAATCCCTCTGACCTTCACCCCTTTTCCTAACCCCTATATTGATATTAATAAAAGACATTCATTAGTCAGATAGTATTCCAGAGTGCCTGAGAGACGAGGGGGAGGGGAATCACAGCTTGGTCTGGCTGCCTCCATCTTGAAGCCAGACCATCCGCTGTAAAGTTGGCTGACGTTGTGGGAGGCTTGCGTGAACCCTGCTCTCATTCAGAATCAGATTGGGGTCCCCCATACCTCATCTTTTAGGGAAACCTTGCCCCCAGCTCTTGTGCGGCTGCACAACCATCCAGGTCGCCCAGTTTCAGGGTGACACCCCCCTTGAAGTATCTCAGGAATGTATATTCAGCAGGAGGGGAGAGCTAGAAGAGAGTCTCACCTCATAGACTCTCTATCTCCCCTCTATTGTAACACTAATTTCTGGCTCATTAATTATTTTATCTGCTTAACCCTGGAGGTACAAGTATAAAGAATAAAATAATCCCTATAATGGAACGAATGAAAGCTACTTTTGGGGCCAGGAGACCTGGGCTAGAGCTGAATCCCAGATGTAACATTACTGGCTATCTGACCTTGGGTAAGTTATTTTGCCTTTATGAAGCTCACTTATCTCATTGTAAAATGGACATCATAACTTATTTCATGGACGATAATACTTAACGACACAAAGATTTCCTAAGTAAAGTGCTTTATCTCCTCAAAGTGTTTTAGGAATATAAAAAATGACGACGAAGAGGGGGAAGAAGAAAAGGGGAAGGAGGAAGAGGAAGATTTCCATGGCACGTCTATGCCTGTACAGTCACTTAATTACCCTAGAAGTTCATGTCTGAATTTTTAAACTCAGCAAGATTGGAAACAACGTGCAAATTCTACAACACTGATTGTTTTTATTTTTTTCCATCAGACTTGTGTTTCCTCCATCAAATCTTGGACAAGATCCATAGCCTTATTTTATGGTCTTATTGTTTGGTGGGGATTTTTGGCTCATCCTGACCCTGAGCATCTTTTCTTTGACCTACTATGGACTCTAAATGGATGTGCCTGCAAATGTGACTCATTTCCTCCTTTAGTCTTTGAGAATCCTAGCTGGATATTATTTGGAATATAGACTGTGAATGAAGATGAATGACACTGGTAAGATAGCTGATAAATTACACCTTGCCACTTGGCAGGAATAAGTATAGAGGTGACCTAGGACCTCAAAGATTATTCCCAGAAAAGGCCAAGTTTTGCAGGTCCTAGAAAGCTGGAAAGGCTTGAGTCTGGAATTGAATCAGGTGTTTGTCATTAGAACAGTAGCCTGCTTAGGTTTGCAGAAGCTTGTCAACAGAAGATTGGCCATCAGCCCGAAGTGGGAATCAATCTTAATCCATAAATAGTTCTTAAATGCAATTGCTGCTGGAAATACAAAAAAGAGCAAAAGACAGTCCCTTCCCTGAAGGAGTTTACAGCCTATTGGGGGAGATGTATACAGCTTATGAACTATGCATAGGATAAATAGGAAATAATAGAGGGAAAGCGCTGGAATGAAAAGGAGTTGGGGAAGGCTTCCTATAGAAGGTGGGAATAGGGTGAGGATGGGCTGGGGAAGAATTCCATTTGGCATCCATTTAAACTAATTATTCTTGCTAAGAAGGTGCCTTTAAGCTCCATTGTTTCTGTAATGCTAAAATAATATTAGTATTATTGGCACCTTCTAAATGTGTATCCTCTAGACAGAGGCCAAATTGTCGCCAAATTGCCCTACGTTGGCTATGACTTTGACCTTAATTATGACTCTGCTGAGCCATGAAGAACAAAAGATGATGTTACTCCAGGATAGAGTCTAGCTTAACTCTTCAGCGAGTCCAACTTGTGGCTCTTTTGAGATTAAGAGGGAAGAGAGATCCCAGAGATAGGATCCTGCAAATGGCAGCTTTGATCATGAAGAAGACCATGAAGGGGGACACAAGAATGGCATCTTCTATGGGGAAGAAGCACATCCCCTTAATTTTGGTACCCCGGGATAAGATCCAATTTGTCCTGCCATAATGCCATCCTAGTTACTAAGGTACACGAGGGGTTTAATGTGCATTGGTGGAAGAAGATTATAATTAAAATTGAAGCATTGAATTATGAATTAATGTATGATAGAGACTCATTGAAGTTGCTGATTACAAAAGGTAGCCATACAAAGGAAATATTATACCCTGTGCGTGAAGCTGTATGCTGTAGTATGAGGCACTATGCTGTAATATGTAGTTGTGTAGAAGAGTGGAAAGAACATCAGATCTGTAATAGAAGGCTCAAATTCAAATCCTGGCCTTGCTACCCAACCAAAGGACAAATCCCTTAATTTCTGCAGGCCTCATTTTTCTCATCTGTAAAATGGAATTAATTGCTAATTAATTTCTTTTTTTAAAATTTTGTTTTGAATATTTTCCCCTAGTAACATATTTCATGCTCTTTCCCTCTCCCCCAAATCCCCCAACCCCCCCTTAGCCAACGTACAATTCCACTGGGTTTTACATGTATCATCAATTAAGACCTAATTCCATATTATTGATATTTGGACTAGAGTTATCATTTAGTGTCTACGTCCCCAATAATATCCCCATCAGTCCACGTGTTCAAGCTAGCTAATTAATTTCTAAAGGTCTCTTTAGCAATAACTAATACATCAGGTCAAATTCTTCTTTGGATTGTGATATGATTTTCCACTATAGAAATATGGAGCTTTGTCATTTATTGACTCCTTTAGTTAAGTTCCTTGTGAAACCTTCAAGTGACTGAAACATCTGGTCACTAGGAACTTTGTGGTTCTGGATTTTTCTACCATGATTAAAATTTAGGATATATACATATATGTGTATATATATACATATGTATATGATTATTGCATTATATACATAATGTTAAACACACACACATATATATGTATTTTTTTTTAGCCAAGAAATAACAGGACACAGGGCAGCTGGGATTCATGAGACCTCACTTCTCTGAAGTAGGTAGCAGCCTGACCCATGTTGGGTACCTATCCTTCTTCCATTTTGTTTCCAGACATAGACTTATCTGCTATTTAGAAAAATAGTAAAGGTACCATTCTATGCCGTAATGACAACAGTTTGGAATAAAGAATAAGCCACATTGACCTTGCCAGGACAAACTGTCTCTCTCTGTCTCCACCCAGTGTGTTCTTGGAAACTGCTTTGTGAAGTGGATTATTGCCAAGCAGATTGCTTTTCCCATAAGAACCCTGTCACAATTGGGGCTGGGGTGGTGATCTTGACCAGGGACTCCACATCAAAGAAGTCATGGTTGTAACCGACGAATGTCCTAAAAGCAAAACCATAACAACTCCAAACCTCGTCGATGGCTTAAAATAGCCAAGTTATTCCCTTTGTCATGGAATTTTAGCATTGGCAGAAAACTGGGAAATAGTCTGGTAACAGGAAATTCTAGCATCTTCGTGCGAGAAGCCCATCTAGGCATCTAATTCCAACCTTCCTTCTTCTAGATAGAGCTGGGACTAGTAGTTAAGGTGTGAAGATTGATTAGAACACAATGAATCTTTGAATCAATTAAACTTAAGTCAGTTTATTGTTATTAATAATTACAGCTAACATTTGTATAGCATGCCAAGATTTGCAAAGTGCTTTTAAAATATCATGTTCTCTGACTTTTTAAAAATTCTTACGTTCTGTCTTAGTGTTATTTCTAAGATGGAAGAGACACAAAGGGCTAAGCAATGGGGGTTAAGTGATTTGCCCAGAGTCACACAGCTAGGAAGCATCTGAGGCCATACTTGAATCTAGATCCTCTTGATCCTAGGCCAGGCATTTTATCCTTTATGATACCTAGTTGTCCCTATTTTATTTTTCCAGAGTCACGTAACTAGTAAGTGTCTGAGACCGTATTTGAACTTGGGTCTTCCTGCTCCAGTCCCAGAAGGTCTATCCATTGAGCCACATCATTTGATCTTCATAATGACCCTTGCAGGTAAGGGCTATTATTATACCCATTTTACAGATGAGGAAACAGAGTCTGAGAGCTGCTAAGTGACTTGCCAATCTAGCCAGATTTGAGCTCAGGTCTTCTTGACTCTGGGCTCTGTCCACTGCTCCATTTTCTACTTCAAAGCAAATTAATTTTCTGTCAAAGGAGAAAAACCTTGACTCTTAAAAGCATCATGGGAAGAGAGGTCTCAGTACGTAATTTAGCGAGTGGGAGAGGGAGGCTCTGGAAAATCAGACCCTCAGGATGCTGTAAGACTGTTGATGCTGGTGGTGGGAGTAATGTGGGGACAGGTTAGGGAGGAAATCACGGGCTCAGTGGGTGAAAACCATGCCATTTGGTATTGTTGATTTTACACTATTTATTCTTGCTAACTAGATGCTAAATACAGTTATTTCTCCACTGTTGAAATAGTGCAAGTGATTTTTTTTATCACCTAAATATATGTATACTACTTTGACAGTGTAGAAACAGCTGAGCTTAGCTCTTTAAATACAAGGCTGCAGTGTTTGTGTCTTATCCCAGAGTCATGGAGAGTGCCTCATTTTCCTTTGAACCATAGTGAATTTTGTATGCCTTTCCTCCTTTTTAGACTTTAATCTTCCCCATGTCACCTTTATACCCCTTATTTCTATCTGCTGTATCTTGATCATATTAGATGCTTATTTGAATGATGTTCTTTCTAAGTATTATTTTTCTCTTTCCCTAATGGAGGGGGGAAGAGGAAGGGAAGGACTGAACTGGGTATTTTAATGTAACAAAGAAACAAACAAATTAATTAAAATAACACATATTGCAGTACAGCATGCTTGGTGGTGCTCTGGGCTTGGAATTTTTTTTTTTTGATTAGGAAAATGATATGGTCATACCTCTGCCTTAAAAGGATTATTTCATAGCTGTGTAAGCATGTAGAGAAATATAAAATAAAATATAAAATATATTTATTTATAAAATATATTTAAAAATAGAAGTGGAGGGATAAGAGAGTAGACCCAGCAGATGGACGCGAATCATATTTTCAAGTGACACAGAGAAACCAAGGAAAATGAGGCTAGAAAACAGGCCTTTGGATTTGGTGATGAGGAGGTCATTCATAGCTTTGGAGAAAGCAGTTTTGTAGGTTGAAAGGGTTGAAGTAGTGTGAGCAAATGATCAGGAAACAGAAGCGCAAGGGTAGAATATTTTTTTTCCTGAAAGTTGGACTAAGAAGTGAAGAGGGTGTAGCAGGATCAAGAGAAGATTTATTTTTCAAATTTATTATTTTTTTTTTGTTTAGGGGAAATCTGACATTTTTGCAGGATGTGGGAAAGCCTCAATAGAGAGAATAGTGGGATGATTTCTGGAGTCAGAATCAAGAAAGCTGGATTGAAATGCCAATTCTGCCACTGATACGACTTAATCTTGTGTCTTTGGTTGCCACTTCTTTTCTCTGAGCTTTTGTTTTCTTAATCTGTAAATTGGGGAAAGGCAGTATGGTGTAGTTGATAAGTAGATCAGTTTTTGAGTCTGGAAGAAAACTGGCTTCCTATCATCTTTCCTTTAATTTAGTTGGTGCCTCAGGCAACTCTCAAAATTTCTGAGGAGCTGCTGATATCCATCAAAAGAAATTTCTACAATGAATGCCCTTTGTGGATGAGGTTATTTGCCTAGACCAAAAAATTGGGCATAATAATACTCCCAAAACATATCTGATGTGATTGCTGTGAGGAAAGCATTTGACCAAATTGTCTTGTGCTGTAACTCTCAATTATTCATTTTAAGAGCTTTTAAAAATTGTCTTGCTAAACATAAAAACTCATGAACATTGTCACATACAAAGGACAAAAAAAGAGGATTTCGTATGAATAACTATTAAGTTTAGATCATTTCTCTTTTAAAAAGTATATGTTAAATTTAACACGATAGCACCATTGTGTTTTTTGAACTTCCTTCTGCTCTCTTCTGTATTTTAAAGATGTTTTGTTGGCAATTCTTTTCTCCTCCTACCCCATATGTGCCATAACCTCCCTAACACCTCCTCTATCTTTCTTTTAAAACTATTTAAGATTCTTGTTTCTATACAGCCTGTTTCTATACAGCTGAAGTAGTATAAGTCAGAGCTGTGAGAACAAGCAGTGACTCATAACATGGAGCCCTAAACCAGATTAAAATGTAATTAGGATATATTTATCAAAAATAAATAAAAGTACAATAGAACACAGAGAATGTTAATATGTGGGTTTCAAAGGCAAGGTACAGCCTGCTGGGATCCATCCTTATGTAAAGTCTAGTGGCTCCCATTTTTAAATTTGAATTGGACACCATTGGTCTAAGTGAATATCACACTTTCTAAAAGTCAGTACTTTAAAGCAAAACTCCAGTTGTCCCATTGTACGGGTGCCTCTTCCACAAAGGTCTTTCATTAAAACAAATAGTTATTATTCATCAAAACAAATTAATACATTAGCATGTCTAAAAAACTATGTCTCATCTGTTTTTATAGTTCATCACCTCTCTGCCAAGACATAGGAAGGATGTTTTATCATCCGCCTTCTGGAGTCGTGATGGTAATAGCTTTGATCAGATGGCTCAGGTTTTAAAAGGCTATGTTCCTTAAAAGTATTGTAGACCTATAAATTGCCTTGTTTTTGCTTTTGATTCCCTCATCATTATTAGTTATCTTCCTGAATTTTTGTGACTAAACTTCCTGAGAAGTCATATATTATAAGTGCATGGACTTCCTTTCCTATCACTTAAAAAATCCTTGCCTTCCATTTTAGAATTAATATTATATATTGATTACAAGACAGAAGAAAGGGAAGGGCTATATAATGAAGGTTAAGTGACTTACTCAGGGTCATACAGTTAGGAAGTGTCTGAGGGCAGATATGAACCCAGGAGATACTGTCTCCAGGCATGGCTCTCAAGCCACTGAGCCACTCATCTGCCTCCTCCTCTCACTCTTCTTAACTCTTTGGAGTCAGCACAGTGCTTGGCACATAGTAAACACTTGACCCGATTGACTGTTGAGTCATTGTTCTTCATCCATTCATACAAGCCTTCCCGGGTTTCTCTGGCTCCATCTGAAGTCATAATTCTTCTGTTCTTTAATATGATATGGCCACTTTTCTATCACTTATTCACCAGATTGAGTTTTGTATAGCTTTTAACTGTTTCTTTCAGAAAAGTAGTAACTTTTTCAATCCTTTGTTAATTTTCCTCTGGTAGTGCCTTACATGACTGTGATGTGTAATAGCCGGATATTCAATTGTATTCTCAATATAGTGTGTTTACTTTCTAAAATGTTATTTTCCTTTAATGGATGTTATTAGGTCTGTGGTCATAGACTGGTCCGGACTCCATGGAAGCCACAGAAAAGTTTCAAGGGCAAGATGCTGTTTTTGTAGGCATATACTTCTATGTGTGCCGAAAACAGAAACTCTCTCCTCAATACCAATCCCTAGTCACCATTTGCCTCCTGGACATCCTCACCTGGATATCTAATAGCATCAAGAAACCCATCATGTCCAAAATAAAACACTTCTTCCATCATCACTCCTTTAGTCTTTCCTATTTCTGCTGAGGGCTTGCCATCTTTGTAGTCCTTTTAAGGTTCATTACCTTGTCTTTTTCTGTGACTCTTCTCTCTCCCTTAATCCTCATAGATGTTAAATCGCCAAGTCTTGTCAGTCCTCATTCCCCAATCTCTATTGTACTAGGTGATGTCTCACACACAGCCTCCACCCCGATTCAGGTCTTCATCACCTCTTACTTGGATTATTGCAATAACTCTTAGGTGGCTTCCCTGCCTCAAATCTTGACCTTTCCATACATGATGAAAGCCCCACGCAGGTGGTCACCCATGCCTAATAGCCTCCTTATTTTTGCATCATAAAATCCTTAGCTTCTTTCAAAGGGCACTTCCTAAATAAGACTTCTGATCCACTCTAGCCAATGACATTTTCACTTTCAGAATTGCTTTGTATGTGCATATACATCTTTCTTTGACTTACTGGTATACAGGTTGTAGATCTCCAGTAAAAAAAAGTACTCTCCTTGAGGACAATCTCTTTTTTTTGTTTTTGTGTTCCTGGCACATAGTGTATACTTCAAAAATAGCAGGCATTTAATAAAAGATTATTGAATTGAACTGAGGCATAATTGAATCAGGCATAAGAAAGCAAGCAAAGGCAAGGAGATGGATCCCTGTTGTGAAGGAGGGCAAAGTGCTTGGTATTTAACAGGGGCTTACCAAGGGTTCGCTGAACTAATTTTTGGCAAGAATAAAAAAGTACCCAAAGAGACTAGTGTGAGATAAGGCTACAAAAACAAAGTGGCATTGGGTTAGAAATTAAAGATTTTGTTCTGTATTTTTCTCCTTAAAAAGTAATTAAATAGGATTTTTTTTAAAAAAAAGAGAGACTTAAGGGAATAAAGGACAAAGTAAGAGTTACAACACTGAAAGTAGCCTGACATGATGGCTGATGGCTGACCTTTCAGAGAGCTTTAGGTTTTCTGGAATATTTACAGTCCCTTGTTCTCAAGCTTTCACATGGGGCTTCTTTCCAAAATATGGCACTTGCTGCCACTTGAGACGTTCTTCCTGCTTCTGGAGAGAGCTTCCCGTTGCTACCAGGATGCTTGCTAGTTAATTATACATTTTTGGTTGTTCCCAGAAATCTTTTTATAGATTTGACTCTGAAGAGAAGAGTCAGCCTTGACACAGGGTGAGGCATAATTCCCTCAATTATAAATGAAATAAATCCATTGTCAAGTCTATGGATGAAGCCGGTAGGGCTAGGGAATGAGGTTGGAGTAACTGATAAGGGCTTCCATGCTAAGGCTGCCCTTGTCCCAATTCTATAACCAATCACACTTCAAACCAGACTTTGGGATTCCTGCTCCCATTATATTAGCATATCTTTGATTAGACTAAGAGGGGCAGGGTAGGGTAACAGAAAGAGCATTGGACTGGGAAATCAAGAAACCTGGGTTCAGATCCTGGTTTTGACATTTAGTAACTGTATGACCCTCTGGAGATCACTTAATCTCTTTGAATCTCAGTTTCCTCATCCTTAAAATAGTGATGAATGGAAGCATGAGGGACTGATTTTGGAATCAAAAAGTACTGAGTCAAGTCTGGCTTCACACTAGACACATACAAGACACCTAGATATGTGAGTGTGGGCAAGTCACAATCTTAGGACTAAGCCTCTAAGTAACAGACAAGCTCCTGATCTACAGTGGTAGAGAGAGTTTCCACACTGGAAGCTTCCTATATTGATAACATCACAGATCTATTATATACAACACCCTGTTCCCCCTTCCACAAAGGGATAATAATTCTTAAAACACTTTTGTCACAGAGTTGTTGTGAAGAAAGTACTTTATATATCTGAAAATGTTATGTAAATGATAGGATAATAGATTTAAATCAGAAAGCTATCTCAGAGGCCATCTTTTCCATCTTTTTTCTTGCTGATGAGGATAGGGAAGAGATTTACCTAAGATCGCATAGGTAGTACCTAGGAGAAGCAAAATCTGAACCTACGTCTAGACTCTACAGCCAGTCTTTTTTCCACTGATGCAACATGTTCCTTCCTAAAAATTATAATCAGAACAATGACAGTTGACATTTAGATAGTGTCTTGAAGTTTATAAAACTTATCACAAAGATACACTGCAAATTTACTCATAAATATTACTCAAAGAGATGGTGAAGGACTGGAGAAAGTTACAGAGGGATGTAATCACAAGACTCTGCTGATATCTCCTTGTAGGGTCCATTGTAATATGGCGGTAGGTTTATTACCCAGTCAACAGATATAAGATAATTATCTTTTTGGCCTCAACACATGAAGGCAGCCTACTGAGGTTTATAGGGCTGCCTTCTGGATCAATGGAGGGAGCATACACACAAGGGAGGCCAACTATCTTTTTGAGTGTTGAAAGTCACCAGGTACCTTTCTTGGTAGCCAGTTCTAGGAAGTAACACATTTCAGCTATTATCCACGATATCATCACATGCACATTTTTATTTCAAGAGGAAAACATCTTTCAGTAGCATAAATATTAGAGAATTTATCAATTTGTTGATGATTGTGATCACTGAAGACATTAAAAAAATGATTATCCTGGCCTAATAAAATACCCATTTTTCTACTGGATACCTATAGATGAAAGCGCAGATTCTCTGATCAAATCCATCAAGTTTAAGAATGGTCTTTTTAGAAATTTAAATATGTGAAATGATTGTCAATGCCATTTTGGAGGTTAATTAAAAAATAGCATTACCATATGAAAAGGAAAGAACTCTTCTATCAATTGTACAGAACCTAGAGCATCAAAGGCACTGTCCCTAAATCCCTTAGAGACTCCGCACGTAACAGTATATAGCTCATTCAGGAAGTACAGTGATTCCAATGGTTCTAGAAGAGAGTGCAATGAATTCAATATCAGAAATTATGTCAACCATGCCTACCTAGAATCACAGTCACCTTTGATGGTGTACAACCAATTAGATAAGCTGTAAGATCCATCTAAGGAGGTCATTTAAATTTCTGAGCATGGATGAGTCAGTAGTAGAGAGATGCAGGAGAGTGACCTGCTTGAACTAGCCCATGGTTAGTTAAGTTGCTGACTCATTTAATGGCTGTACCACAGTAGGAGTGACATTTGGTGGGGTACATAGTATGTAGAACTGATATACATTTGTATCTACTCTTCTTAAGGACTGGGGTGATGGATAGGAGAGGATGTGGCTCACAGGTTTTGAAGAGGAGTGGGAGACGTTAATATTTCTGTTCTTGTTTTATTTCCTTGGCAAATATTCCTCTGCAGAAATAGTTAATCTTAATTGGTTTCAATGGTAATCAAGAGTAGTGATGATATAATGGAAACACAAAGTATATTGGTGTTTAATGGTGATTAATTAGCTAGTGATTAATATTAGGGGGAACAATTAGAAAGAGAACAACATTGAGCTACTGGCATTAGAGAATACTCCCCCCCTCTATGTCCTAATAATCCCTTTAAGGTTCTTCTGTAACCCTCTAGAAGAAGTAAACTTGTTTATTCGGGAGTCCAACTCCTCTGAGGCAGTGAGAGTTGAGATAAGGACCCTCAGAACTTATAAAGGTCAATTTACATGCTGTCTTTCCACATAAATGTAAACTCCTTGAAAGCAGGGCTGTTTTTGCCTGTCTCAATGTTCCAAATTCTTAGCATATTGTTTAATACACAACAATACTTAATGAATATTTGTTGACTCACTGATACTACTATGGTACTTTCAATGTGTGTGAGACTTTAAGAGAGTATTGGTAGAAAAAGAGGAAGGAATAAATATTTATATGGCACCTATTATGTGTTGGGCACTTTTAATAAAAATCTCATTTGAACCTCACAACAACCCTGTGAGTTAAGTGCTATGAGTATCCCCATTTCACAGTTGAGGAGACAGAGGCAAATAGAATTTAAGGGGTTTGCCTTGCATTACACAACTAATAAGTGTCTGAGGTTGGGTTTGAATTCAGAACTTTCTGAATCTGGACTGACTATACCACTAGTTAGTTGCCTCTAAGATGTAAACAATCTTGATTTTGGAATTTGAATCTTGTCTTTTATACTCCTTAGTTGTGTGATCCATCATTAAGTCATTTCTCCATTTCTCTCCATATCTCCATTTCCTTCTATATAAAATAGTTTTGATAGTATCTGTAGCATCTACCTAGTTGGCTTCTGAGAGGGTCAAATGAGAAAACATCTATAAAGTGTTTTGTAAACATAAAAACTCCATCTAAGTGTCAGCTGCTATTATTATATTTGGAAATTCAAAAGACCCATGTTCATTTGATCATGTATCTGAAATAATTAACAGGTCAGGCATCCTCAGGAAAGGACAATTGTGAGAACTCTGGATCATATTTATGAGTCCTTCCTGTAGAATCAGGCCTAACATCAAAGCAAGGATGTGACTGAAACAAGAAACATTTAAAGAAAAAAAATTGTGAAAATCTCATTGAATTTTCTAGGGCCATGTGTTCTATGATGGGAAGCCAATAGCCCAAGACCATTTGGAAAACACTAGTAGCAATGATTTCTAAATGTTTTTAAATTGCTGTGACCAGATTTCTGATTATATAGCTATGCCTCAGCTCCCTCATTTTTAATACAATCTTTTAAAATGTCAACCATACATATAAGGTTGTTTTTAAGTCTCTGATATTGGTGTCACTGTTTTACTTTGTAATTTTTAAAATAATACTTCAGCTGTGGCTATTTTTCTCATTTTTTTCTGTTTTGGCAATATAACTGTGTGTTTATGAGTGAAAGACTCACATGATCCCAGAAAAGGGCCAATATGAAATAGTGGAAAGAATTCTGGGTTATTTCTTTTGAAATGTGCTGTTCTCTAACTTTGGGACCCTCTGTAGACTATTTTAACCTTTTTTAGGTCTCAATTTTTCTCATCTGCAAAATGGGGATAATAGCATTTGTATTACCTTTCTCCCTGAGCTATTGTGCTGAATAGTTTTGTAAACTTCAAAGCATTACAGAATCATGTGCTATGATTTTCCATTTTTTTTTGAGAGTTGGTCCTCAAATGTGATTTCATCCTGATAGGAAATCCCTCATGTAGAAACCCACTTCTCTGAGGCAGATGGATAACTTGTATATAATTCCTGGTCTTAGTTGCCTAGGTCATTTGCCCAGGATTACATAGCTAATATTGAATATGAGGCAGGAATTGAATCTAGTTCCATCTGGCTTCAAGTTTGACCCTCTAATTATGTTCCATGTTGACTATGCGGATAGAAAATATATTTCTCTGTCAACTCTGTAACATTTCTGTAGAATCATAGGTTAAAAGCTTGAGGGGACCTTAGAAGTCATGTAACTTCTTTCATTTTACTGATGTAAAAACTCAGAGGGAATATAACTTGCCTGAAGGTATCTAGGTAGTTGAAGCTGGACATTTAAGCCAGGACCTTTGACCATAATTCTGAATTTTAATGCTAATTCTTGAAAAAAATGATTGTAATGAGCTTCCTTTGAATCGTTCATATTTATATGGTAAATTCTTACTTTTGATAATAAGTGACAATCCCAGTTATTAGCTGATTGAATAACTGAGTATAAGTATTAATAACCAATAGTCATAATATTAATCATATAATTATTATTAATCATAGGACTAAAAAGAATCATATGTTAATCTTAACTGTATCAAATATGAAAGATTTATTCCATGAGAAGGCTTAATGCTCTTGCAATCAGATCATCTGAGACAAGAATATATCTTAAGGTAACTGTGCTTATAAGAAAAACCAGGTACAAGGACATTTAGCCACTAAAGCAGTTCTTTCTGTGGATTTATGATGCTTTAAACTGTATCAGTGATCTCTCTCTTGCTCTTAAAGAGAAAGAAGACTCATCTGCCCCACCTTCTCAGATTTCAATGGGAATGATGATTTTCCATTATACTCTTTTCTGTCTATAAATACCTGTCAATAATGTTGCTCCAGGTTTCAGATCATGTTGGATGTGTCTTCAGACCATGATTCTTGTGAGTTGTATTCTCACAATAAATTTCATTTGCTCAGAAGATATGTTCCCAGTCTTTTCTTTTTTAACGTTCTTGAGCACCTGCCTGATAAAGACCATGTGTAAGATGGTCTACAAATTGGACATTTGCCATATCGAAAATACTATTGATGGGTATGACACTTAACAGTATTTCCCATAGCCATTCTTTTCTGTAATGTACCATTTTGATGATACTGATTGTCTGAATGATCACTAATTAACTGCTGCCAAAAGGGTTTTCTAATAGCCCTGGTATTGTTGGCAAACATTTACATATGGTCAGTCTATGTCTACAGAAAACAAGCTATCTTTAATTCTACAGGCACTTTACAATGAGGTCATTTGTTCTCAAAGAGAGAAAATAAGGCATCATGAAGGAAAAAGAACTGTCCAGCATCCAGGGTGGCTGATGGTATTTGAAATGTAGGCTTAGCTCCTTTCTTACAGACCCTTCTGTCCAATCACAAATCAATAGACAGGTAACATATCTGGATTTTACCTAAGAGGCAGCTTAATAGAGGGGGATAGAGTATGGGTCTCATTGCTAAGAGAGCTGAGTTTGAATCCTGTCTCAGTAACTCTGTGACTATTGGTAAGTTATCAACTTCATCCTAGAGAAGCTGTTTCATGAATTGAAAAATGGGAATGATTATAATAATACCTGTATTATCTGTTGCACAGGGTGGAGGAAGTACTTTGTGAACCTTCAAGTCCTACATACATGGGAATGATCATTTCCACAGTTACACCATTTGACTTTTCACCTGGCACATGGGAAAGTATTTTATTATGTCCTTGTCAAAAAGGGAGCTAGGCAGTGCAGTGAATATAGTGTCCAGCTGGGACTCAGGAAGACTCATCTTCCTGAGTTCAAATCTGATCTCAGTCATTTATTAGTTATGTGATCCTGAGCAAGTTACTTAACTGTTTGCCTCAGTTTCTTCATCTGTAAAATGAGCTGGAGAAGGAAATGGCAAACCACTTCGGTATCCTTGCTAGGAAAGCCTCAAAGAGGGTCACAAAGAGATAGATACAACTGAAAAATGTCTGAACTACTAGAAGAAAAGGGTAAAGGGTTACTATTCATTTATTGTATGCTAAGCACACAGTGTGGTAGAAAAAGCATGGGCCTCAGGTTCAGAAGACCAGTGTTTGAGTTCCATTTCTTCCCTAATTTACCCAAATCCCTTCTCTTTTCTGGGCCTTAGCTTTCTACTATGTAAAAGGAAGAGAATGGATTAAGGGGATCTTTATGTTTCCCCAAAGAACACATAGTGGTGCTCGAGCCTAGAGTTTAGGTCTTTTGACTCTCATTCAGTACTCTATATAGTATGCTATTAGGTTAGGCCACTCAGTAAAATCTTTCCTGGGCCAGAAAAAGATAGATAGTTAGATGCTGATGTTGATGTTGATGACATTGATGTTGTTGATATTGCTGCTGATGTTGTTTTTGATGATGATGTTGATGATGATTGAATTTGGAGTTGGAGGTTTTCCTTCCATTTGAATCTTTCTGACCCTTCCCACTGTAATGATTAAAGTTTTCTTGGAGACTGTCTCCAACCTCTTTTGCCCTTCCATTGTATTGGTCTTCACCCCGTCTCCCCCCACCCTTGAGTTTCTTTATGAAATATAAAATTACCCATTTTATTTCTTTTCCCATTTCTCTTAGTATTATCCTCTTTTTTACCTCTATTTTATATATATATATATATTTGACATTTTATCCTATATGGTTTGTCACTGTTTCCTCTAAGTATACTTCTTCTTGCTACCCTGATGATAACGATTTTTAAGAGTTACCAATATCATCTTTTCTCATAGGAATACAAATCATTTGAACTTATTGGGTCCCTTAAAAAAGCTTTCCCCCTTCCCCTTTCTTAATTACCTTTTGGTGATTCTCTTGAGTTCTGTGTTTGGGCATCAAATTTTCTGTTTAAGTCAGGTCTTTTCTTTGTGAATGCTTAGAAGTCTTCTATTTTATTAAATGCCCATATTTTCCCCTTCAAGAATATAGTCAATTTTGTTGGGTAATTGATTCTTGGTTGTAAACCCAGTTCCCTTGCTTTACCGAATATCATATTCCATGCCTTCTGGTCCTTTAGTGTGGATGCCTCCAGGTCCTGTATTAGCCTAACTGTGGTTCCATAATATCTGAATGGCTTCTTTTTAGCAGTTTATAGTATCTTTTCCTTGGTCTGGCAATTCTTGAATTTGACTATAACATTCCTGGGTGTTGTCAATTGGAGATTAAATGCAGGAGGTGATCTGTGGATTCTTTCAATCTCCACTTTTCCCTCTTGTTCAAGAATGTTGGGGCAGTTTTCTTAGATAATTTCCTGTAGAATGATGTTGAGACTTTTTCTTTTATCATGATTTTCCAGTAGTCCAATAATTCTTAAATTGTATATTCTGGATCTATTTTCCAGGTCTGTAGTTTTATCAATGAGGTGTTTTATATTTTCCTCAATTTTTTCATTATTTTGATTTTGTTTTATAGACTCTTGCTGCCTTGTGAAGTCATTTGCTTCTAGTTGTTGGGTTCTAATTTTTAAAGACTGAGTTTCATCCCTGGCTTTTTGGTCATCCTTATCCTTATGGTCTGTTTTTCTTTGTAGGTCATCTTTCACTTCTTTGCTTTGTTTTCAAGCTGGTCAATTCTGGCTTTCAAGACATTATTTTCTTGTTTTAGTTCATGTGCTTCTGTTTCCAGATAACTTACTTTGCTTTTAAAGTTCTTTTTCCCAATTGTCTCCAGCCTCTCTTAATTTTTTTTTTTGAATTGTGTTTTGAGTTCTTCCAAAGCCCGAGTCCAATTCACTGGAGTTTCTGCATTTTTTCTTGGTGTTCCTTGGTCCTCCTCTGTTCCATTTGCTCTTTGTTCATTACCTAGATATAAGCTGTTAATTGTAATTTCTTTTTTCTTTTTCTGTTGTTTATTCATATTTTTCCTTCTTTCCCCCTGTCATTGGCTGTAATCTTGCTCCTCTTATTGTTTGCTGGATCTGTGGGTTTGGGGTGTTCTTTCCTGAAGGGGCTTCTTCTCTGTTCTGCTGATTGACTAGATTAGTCAATGGAGTAGTAATGAGCCCTGAGGTCAGATCTTCCCCATCGGGCAGCAGAGGCTGAAGGTGAAGGTGAAGGTGTGGAGGCTGAAGGGAGCTGTGATTCCCGCCCTGTTATCAAGGTATTCTATCATAGTTACAGCCTTTGCCCTTGGATCTGAGTCAACAGGATTCTTACAGTGGCTCTCAGCATAGTAGGTGGGGGAAGGGTGTTAGAGATTCTGGGGTTTTCTTGATAAAGATACTGGAGTGGTTTTTGGTTTCCTTCTCCAGCTCATTTTGCAGATGAGGAAACTGGAGCAAACACGGTGAAGTGACTTGCCTACAATCACACAACCAGTAAGTGTCTAAGGTTGGATCTGAATTTGAGTCCTTCTGATTCCAGGGATGGCATTCTATCCATTGTGTCACCTAGTTGCTCAGTGGCACCTATACACATAGATATGCTATAGAGTAGGGCATGGGTGGTGGGAAGAAAGACTCAGGACTCCCATGGAGGAATTAGTGAAAATTTAATGTTGGGGGCAGTGTACCTGAACTGAACCTTGAAGGAAGGGAAAGATTCTGAAAGGCATAGTTGAAGCAGGATTACATGGATACAATGATAATGACTAACAACAAAAATAATGTTACTTTTTAAGATTTCTAAAACATTTTATATACATTATCTCATTTGACCCTCAGAAAAAAAGATATGAGGTAGGTGCTATTACTACTCCTATTTTACAGATGAAGAAATGGGCAAGTAAGATCATGACTTCCCTAAGGTCTCTTCTGGCTCTAATATTCTTTGATTTCCCCCTTTTCTTTCTTTTTCTGATTTTTCTCATGTTTCCCTTTTGTTAATTTTACTATTCCTCTGGTTGATCTATGATGCATTAAAATAGAAAGGAACAGTAGGCAATGTTTCCTGCTCTATAAAGAAACCCAAGTCCCACTCTTGTACATCATCTGTCATTCAGTGCTAGTAAAATCTGTTCTGAACCAGGTCCAGAATTTTTTCTTAATCCTTGTGTCCAAAATTTTCATGGAGGACTTTCATAGCTATGTATCATGAATAAGTTATACAAGCACTAATTATTCTCAGACATGAGATCTTTTTCTACCTCAAAATATTTCACCAGCAGATTCTAGTTTCTGCCACTATCACCATTATTTGCTTGGCTTCAGGAGAGCTAGACAGAATACTTGGGAGATCACACCCTTTTTTTGATGGGGGAGGAGTGTTCATTGTCACATTGTGTGTGTCATGATTCTGCAAATAAATTCCTTGGTAGTCATCCCTGTAGGAATGACTCAGCTCAGCTCACCTCAGTCCAATTCAATTCAATAAGTATTTGTTTATTAAGACTCTATTCTAACTGGAGATTCAAAGACAAAAATGAAGTCAACTCTACTCTCAAGAAGCTTATGGTCTATTGAGGGCTGAAAGGAGAGCATGTACAAAGAGAAGTCACCATAAAATATATAAAAAGTAATTTTGGAGATGAGGAGAACATCAACACTTTGGGAGATTAGGAATGACTTTATTTTGGAGATTAGGAATGACTTTATTTTGGAGATAGCTAGGGCTAGCTGAAAAGAGCTAGGGATTTCAAGAGTTAGGTCTGAGATGGTACATGTGAGGCATGGAACACAGGTCTCAGACATGGTCCACAGGTGCTTGACATAAATGGACATATATGCTTTATCAATATCAATATTATAGCTATAAAGAAGATGGATCGGAGAAGGGAGAGAGATTGAAGGCAGAGAAATTAGTCAGACGACTATTGAAACAGTTCACAGTAGAGTCGAGGTATATCATAGGGCTTCTTCCACCCAGAGTAGGCTCTTGGGAAGAAGCTCTGATTCTCCTTTAGTCACTCTGGGTCTCTTTTTTCTCATCTATACAATGATGAGGTTTGAGCAGAGATCCTCTAACCTCTATCCCAGTTCCATAAGCTCCATGAGAACAGGATTTGGATTTTATCTCTACTTTGAACTTGCCTCAGAAAGGGCACTAGGTGATTACTATTTTGGCTGTATTTGTATTTTTATAATAATAATAATAATAATAATAACTAGCACTTATATAAAGCCTTAAGTTATACAAAATGCTTTACAAATATTTCATTTTATCCTCACAACAGTCCCAGTAGGTAGGTGCTATTAACTATCTCCATTTTACAGAGGAGGAAACTGAGACTCACAGAAGTTCAATGATTTGTCCATAGCTAGTCAGTGACTGAGTCCATATTTGAACTTAGATCTTCTTGGTTTTCTGTTCAGCACTCTATTCACCTTTCCATCCAGACAATCCTTTAAAAAAAAGGCACATGAAAAGGATATATAAGAAAAAGATTTAACTTTTAATTGTTTTACTGTATAGAGATATGGAGGCAGGTGATTTCTTAAATGACAGCATAAGTTTTGAAAAATAGTAATGGCATGCATGGCCATTACTGGCAGCTATCGAAGGTTGGCTGTTAAGGCTGTCTGGAAAATTTTCATGTTTCTCTGCTTTTTCTGGATGTAAGACCAGGGTAAGTGGAAAGACATTTGAAGGTAGATTATAGAGGTGACTTCTCTCCCTTCTTGGCTATATTTCCCACTCTGAGGGGTCTAATAACTTTGATTTCAAAGGGAATTTCTTACATATAATTTCCTTGGAAATTTTGTTTTATAGGCTGATCTACTGGCAGCTAAGTGGCTCAGTGGAGCAAGTGCCAGGTCTAGATTCAGGAAGACTCATCTTCCTGAGTTCAAATTTAGCCTCTAATATTTATTAGCTCTGTGACCCTGGGCAAGTCACTTCACCCTGTTTGCCTCAATTTCCTCATCTGTAAAATGAGCTGGAGAAGGAAATGATTAACCATTCTAGTACCTTTTCCAAGAAAACTACAGTCATGTGGAGTTGGACACAACTGAAATTATCCAACAATAATTATGGGACTACAAGATAACAGTCATTCAGAGTATACGATATATTATATTATTGAATCATAGGCTCTCAGAGTCTAGCTCAAGTCTGTCTCAGAGCTTATCCCTGATTAGGAATTCTATTTTCAACTTACCTCCAGAGATCGGGATAGAGCTTCCTTTCAAGGCAGCCCATTGAAATTTTGAACTCCTTTAGGTCTTTATTGTTTTGCTTAGTGAACAGTGTTGGGGGCATGACATAAAGGCAGCAATACAGTATAAAGGGAAAAATGTTGGATTTGAAGTTAGGAGATGGCTGGGTCTGACTCTATGTGACCACTCGGATGCCATTTAACATCTCTGAAACTTAGTTTCTTCACATGTGGAATGGAAATAATGATGTCTGAAGCACCTTCTTCATAGGATTGTTGTGAAGTTTGGATGCCTTAAGCAACAATCAGCTATTATTTTTATTTAATATTATTCCACATAATATATTCCACATAATATAATAACAATAACTTTTGTTATTGTTATTACTTCTAGGCTGAATACATCCACTTTTCAGAGTCATCTAGGTGGTGTATAAGATCGCATGCTTCTCTTGGAATAAGGATGAGAGGAGTTCAAATTCTGCCTCAAACACCTAGCAACTGTAACACCCTGGAAAAAGTAATTTAATTTCTCTCACCATCAGTTTTCTCATGTGTAAATTGAAGTTTTAGACTCAGTGGTCCCTAAGGTCCCTTCCTATTCTAAATATATGATCTTGAGGATTCTAGAAAGCTATCTCATTCATATAACATTTAGGAGTGTTTCTTTTTGTCATTGTTGTTCAGTTGTTTCAGTCATTTCTGATTCTTCATGATCCCATTTGGAGTTTTCTTGGCAAAGATACTGGAGTGATTTGCCATTTCCTTTTCTGGCTCGTTTTACAGATGAGCAAACTGAGGCAAACAAGGTTAAGTGACTTGCCCAGGGTCACACAGCAAAGAAGAATGTGAATTTGGGTCTTCCTAAATCCAGGCCTGGCACCTTAGCTGCTTTTAAAAAAGTGTACAAAGAGTTTTTTTCCACTATGACTCTTTGAAGTTAATAAATCAAGTATCACTTTTACAGATGAGAAAACTGAAGTTCAGGAAATGGCAGAACTCAGTTTAGAGCACAGGTATCCTGCCTTCAAATCGAGTGCTCTGATCTATATAGAATGCTGTCTCTCTTCATAAGGTCACATTTATTTTTTAATGCTTTAAAATTTTGGTCAAAGTCTGGCGCTAGCTAGGTACTAAGGGAACAGTAAAGAGAAATGTCACAAATCTCACCATCAAAGAGTTAACAATAGAAAGGAAGGATAGATATGTAGACACATTTCCCTCACTGTAAAATAGGATATACCTTATAAGTGCTTATAGGAAAGCAGAATAAAACCCTATCATTGCAGGAGAGTCAGGATGATAATAACATAATAATAAAAACACCAGCCATAATAACAATAACATTTATGTAGTACTTTAAGGTTTGTAAAACAAATATTATCTTATTACATTTTCACAACAATTCTGGGGATTAGTGGGTACATTTTTACATAAGAAGAAACTGAAGGCAAATACAAAGATTATATGCTCAAGGTCATATAGTTAGGAAGTAACAGAGACCAGATTTGAAGTCAGATTTTCCTAAATCAGCATCAATGCTCTATATCCTTCTATCCACTGTAACAACAAGCTGCCTCTAACATCCTCTTAATGAGTCAAAATTGGATTTGCAGTTAGAAGACCTCAGTTCTAGCCCTAGTTCTCACATTTACTAAGAGGAAGTTCTTGTGCAAGTTACTTCCTTTTTTAAGTCTCCATTTCCTTTTCTCTAAATGAATGGGTTGGATTAGATAATCTCTAAATTTCCTTCCAGTCCTAAATCCTGTCATTGGTGACATGATATTTGCCCAAGGTTCTGATGCCTCCAAATCTTTTTTTCCTGTAGTCAAATTGATGTTGACAGTCTCAAAAATAGCTCTCTCAATTTAGGTTACTGAAAAGTCACCATGTACTTGGTAGGATGTCAGAAGAAAAAGAATAAAATCTTCAATAGAGAAAAAATCCCCTTCCCAGTTCATAGAGCAAAGAACATTTTCAGATTCTTTTATTTTAGAAATAACTGCGTCAATATGAGAGAGAAAAAAAATTCAGAGGAAATTTATTTCCTTCAAACCATAACTTCCTTTCCTTCAAATGTTTATTGTATATTTAAGTTCCAGCTAATTGTTCTATGTTTTCTATTAATATCTGATGACAGGATCATCTCTGAAATCCATTTTCTTGGTGTTTGCCATTATGACTATTACAAACCTCCACACTCAATTCCTTCTCTGGTGTTCCATTATAAATAAAAATTTGTTGAATTTTGATATGGAATTAAATTGTGACATGGAGGTGACTGTGATGTTTCAGAGACTGGAGGACAAGGCCAGTAGAACATAAATTCTGACAAGTCCTACCAGGAGGTAAAGGCTTCTAATGCCACCCTAGCAAATGATTGTGGGTCCATAGTTCTAAGACCAGCTAAGTGGAGGGAGGTTTATCACCAGATGTCTGGTCATCAGCAGGAGATAACTTTTTACCTTTAGCAAATTGAAAGATCATCTACTTGGATATAGGAGAGTCTTACTCTAAATTGATAAGGAAAATACCACACTGCTGTTATTAAGGTTCCTTTGTACCCCATAGGCACAGTGTTAGAACCCAAAAGAATTGTGGATGTGGTGGAGACTGTGGAATTCAACCTTTAATTGATCAAAGAGGCATTGTGAATATGGGGGAAAGATCACTGCATTTGGAGTCAGTGAACATGGTGTCAATCTCTGCTTTCCACTGTGTGACTATGTGAGGAGACTTTTACCTGTTTTGTCCTTTATTATTTAATCTTTAAAAGAACTAGAAGAACTTTGAAATCTCATCATCCACCTGTAATTTAATGCTTCTATGACGTCTTGAGAAAGAGAGAGAGAGAGAGAGAGAGAGAGAGAGAGAGAGAGAGAGAGAGAGAGAGAG
>NC_058130.1:84549179-84572107 GCF_016433145.1 Gracilinanus agilis | reverse complement strand
AAGCTTTTGAATTTGGCAATAATATTTCTAACCGATTTCTTCTCTGGGTCGAATATGGTGGGTGTTCTATGGATCCTTTCGATGTCTATATTGCCCTCTTGTTGTAGGACTTCAGGGCAATTTTGCTGAATAATTTCTTTTAGTACGGAGTCCAGGTTTTTATTAATTTCTGGTTTTTCTGGAAGACCAATTATTCTCAAATTGTCTCTTCTAGACCGGTTTTCTTGGTCTGTCACTCTCTCATTGAGATATTTCATATTTCCTTCTATTTTTTCAGTCTTTTGACTTTGTTTTATTTGTTCTTGTTGTCTTGAGAGATCATTAGCTTCTAATTGCTCGATTCTAGCCTTTAGGGACTGGTTTTCCTTTTCAATCTTGTCATTTCTGGTGTTCAATTTGCTTATCAGTTCATTTGATTTCTGAGCCTCACTTTCCAATTGCAAGATTCTACCTTTTAAACTGTTATTTTCTTGCCAGATCTCTTCCATTTTCCTCAGAATCTCAGTTTTGAACTCTTCCATAGCTTGTGAGTTTTCCTTATTTGAGGAGGGTCCGGATGCTTGTTTGTTCTCCTCCTCTGTTTGCTCGGTTGTCTGGATTTTCTCTGTGTAAAAGCTGTCGAGTGTTAAAGACTTCTTCTTTTTGTTATTATTCTTTCTCTTCTGAACCTCCTGATGCTGAGTAGCCATCATTAGCCCAGCAGCTTCTCAGCTTTATCCTCGGGCTCAGTGTCTGTTCGCAATCTATTGGCTCCTGAGGTCTGAGTTCTGGTTTTTTCCAAGGTCAAGCCCCCTGGTGGGCCCTCTTGCTTGATCCTCTGCTGGAGGTTTCTTTACAAGTCTCAGGGCGCTGCTTCCACAGTCGTATACCCGTCTGCACTGGTTCCCCACTTAGGCTTTAGTTCCTGGCTGTGTCTGCCTCCACCCACGCCTCTACTCAGCCGGCACTCTGCACCCAGCGTCCTGCTCCGGCACGCGCGCTCAGATTTCGTGTGCTTTTTTTGACTTAATGGGGTCCTAAGTCTAGCTGCTCTCAGGAACAGGTCCCGGAGCTGCTGATGACTCGATGGGTGCCCCAAACTTGCCCTATTTCTTTTTAGCTGGGTTCGGAGCTATAGATGAGTGTGGAGGGGGTGGGGGTGGGGCAGTTGCTCAGCCCGCGATTGAGTGAGAGCCCTTTATAGCCTGGAAATGTCTCGATTCCACGTACCTTCCACGCTGTGCCCTGTTGTGGGGTTCCTCCGTTCGTCTGGACTTGTTTTTATGTCCCCTTGAGGAGTTTTGTATGTTTTGGTCAGGAGAGGTTAAGAGCTGCTTCTTACTCTGCCGCCATCTTAACCCGGAAGCTCTATACAATACTTTTGAGAGAAGGGGGTACCAAACTGAGATATGAGTACTCCACAGGTGACATGAAGTACTCACAAAGGCCTATAGAGAATATTTAATAAGTTATCATATTATCCTATTTAAATTAATCTTTTAAAATTTCCTTAAGTGCATGATAAACTCTAGAATGGATTTCTTTTCAAATTGAGGAAAGGATATGAGGTTTACTGGATCTTAATTGATATGAGAATTCCTCAAAAGTCAGCAACCCCCTTGATATAGAGAAAGACCTCTGCTTCTTTTTTGAAGGACCAATGGGAAGATATGAATTCATGGGATGAAAGTGTGTAGTATGTGAACAGATTGTGATTGGCAGCATTGGTAGGAGTAATCATATGAATGAGACTTCAGCTATATTGAAGTCCTGAGGCACATAGGGGAGTTCAAAAAGTGACACAATGGCTTTA
This sequence comes from Gracilinanus agilis, assembly GCF_016433145.1. Taxonomy (NCBI): domain Eukaryota; kingdom Metazoa; phylum Chordata; class Mammalia; order Didelphimorphia; family Didelphidae; genus Gracilinanus; species Gracilinanus agilis. The sequence goes on along the minus strand of NC_058130.1, from coordinate 84,570,315 downwards.
ACGGTTCAACTTCCATTTGGAGAATAGGGCAGCTTTTTAGAGGTCATACTTCCTGAATCTTGACCTGAGGAAAGAGGATGATTTGAACTGAAAGAGACTGGTGGAGATCAGAACGAATGGGGGTCCATTCCAAGCATGACAAATAACATGGGAAAATGCTCAGAGGTAGGAGAAGGAAGTGCAACATTGGGAGAACAATTGGGAGAACAGTTTGACTATAAGAAAGAATCTTAAGAGGAATGTCTGAAAGAAAGACCAGAAAGATGAATTAGACCTACCCTGTAGGAGTTTGTGATTTAATCAGTTGACAATAGAGATACTGCTTCAATTTGAAGGGCAGTCAAACAGAAGTATTACATAAGGAAGGGCAGAATTGTTTTAAGGGAGAGGAAGATAGCAAATTTAGTGAGGACATATTACTTTTGAGGTACCTGAGAATTCAGGGAACAAGGTAACATGACTGAATTTGTACATTTTCCTATGAAGTTTTATTGTAATCCTTTTCTTCTTGGAGTTCCTTTTGCTTTTTAGCACATGGTACCATCACTTTGTTCCCTGCTTCCCCAAAACTCCACACTGTGGTAGTGTACTTGGACCTTCTTTTTTCCAGAAAGCTCTTCATGACCCAAGTATTTCCCAACTCCCTCAAAGTAGGTCAGCAGCATCTCTGTGTGTAACACTGTTAGGTGCCAATACTTATACTTACCTTGTGTTTTGTTACTTTTGGTCTCTGCTCTTGTCTAGTTGTCCATAAACTAATTGAATCATGTAGTAAGAAAGAGCTTCACATTTAGACAGAGAGAACCTGGATTCAAATCCCAATTTAGCAGTTCAGTTGCTTATTGATTTTGGACAAGTGATTACGATCTATGTGCTTCAGTTTCTTTGTCTCTGAATTGAGAGAAATCATACTTGCATCATCTACCTCACAAAACTATGAGGAAAAGTTCTTTGTTGAAAAAAATTTAGAGTAATATTATGTACATACCAAGTAATCTAAGCTATGCTAGTGTATTAATGGGCATAACTGTATTGGCAACACTGATTCTCACAGAAATATTTTAACAGCAATTTTTTGAGCCAATGTCTGAATTCAGAAGAATTGACTCAAAAAGTGGGAATTTCAGGCACTATGACAGACCAGTGAGGGAATGTTTTGGCACAGTCGGGACCTTGGAAAACCCTTTAAGTTGGGATTAGTCCTGATAGTGAACATGAGCTGAGCTTTCCTTTGAATTTTTCCAGTTCACAAAGTGGGAATTAATTCCCTTTTTAATCTTTTCCGAGTAGCGAGCAGTGGATAGAGAATTGGGCTTGGAATCAGGAAGACTCATCTTCATAAGGTCAAATATGGCCTTAGCCACTTACCAGCTATGCAAGTTACTTTTTCTCAATTCCTCATCTGTATAATGAGCTGGAGAAGGAAATGGTAAACCACTCCATTTTCTTTGCCATGAAAACACCAAAGTGGGGTCACAAGTCAGACATGAGTGAAATGACTGAACAACAAAAGTTTGACCTAGACTTGAGCCTGTGCTTAGCTCTTGAGCAAAGTGATTGTTGCTGTAGTTAGCAAACTGTGGGTTCCAAAAGATTTGACATTTAATCATAGCTGTGCTAGCACCTCCTCTTAGAGCCATGTAATAGGCAAGTGTCACAGATGGAGTAAAGGGAGCATTTGCTTCCTATCACTGGAAATCTGTTTTTTAGGAAATATTACTGTCAATGAATATTTTTATGGAAAAAAGCAATGTAATACAATGAAATATGCCTATGAAAGTTAAAATTGGAGCCTCTCTATTTTCAGAGACTTGTGATTTTATCATTCTTGGATATACTCTACATGGATATAAACCTCAATGCTTTCCATGCCTATATAGATAATTTCACAGGTTACTGTGACCTAAAAAGTCATCACCTTGTAGTTCTTCTTCCTCCTCCTTTTCTTTAACTCAAAATCCTATGAACAGATTCTGAAGTTGGCATGTACAACTAAAGCTCCGAGTTTCTCTTTAAAGTAGATATGCCCTCCCCCTGCCTCCTGAAAAACATCAAGGAACAGAACATTAATCTCTCCTCTTCTTTCATAGATAAAATTATTATTTAAAATGCTTTGAAGAGATTCTCTTGAAATCTAGCCAGCATAATTGGAAAAGATACCCATGATACTATAAGTGCCTTTTGAAATCAGTTTATAAAAGCAGATTGAACAATGCACGAAAATAGAAGAACATAGTGTCATTTTGGGTCAGATCAGGCTATTAGTCAATTGTGTGCAGTATTGTTTCTGATGGGTCACCAAGTTTGTGAAAAGGCATTATTGTACTCCATGATGTCAAAATTACAAAGATTAAAGATGAAACTCAAATATACCTTGCTACCCTTAAGCTACCCTTGAGTTTCAGGGTCCTCTGAACTATTATTTACTGTAAGAGTTATATAACTACTGACCTGATATCATTGCATCCATGAGAGGAGAGAAGGGTTCAGAAACTTTGTTCAAGATTTGGTTGTCACTTATTTGATGATATAAATTCATCACCAACATCCTTTGGTATTCCCTTTGATTGAGATCTTGGGAAGTTCATAGAATAACTCAGCAGGTCCCTGGGAATACTCACATTACTGGGGAATGCAGATACACCTAGGCAAAATCACCTAGAGGCAATTGAGCACCACATATTCAGAAGCACATTGCCGTGCCATGAAGAATGGTCTATTTCTCTTTCCATGACCAATAGTTCTGCAACAATAGCATGGGAGTACTTAATATTTGTTTTATCTTGATTTTCTTTTCATAAAGGATTGTTATAACTAAAGGGAAAAGAGATCAAAATGGTATTGTGAAAAGAATTTGGGTCCAAGAGTCTGAAGACTTGGTTTTAAGTCCCAGTTCTCTATTTATGCCAGCTGTATGCCACTGATTAAATTATTTCACTTTTCTAAGTCTGTTCCTTTATTTATAAAACATAAATAATAATGCATACATTTCCCACTTTACTGGTATTGTTGTGAAGAAAATACTTTGCAAATCAAAAAGTCCTACCTGCATTTGTTATTATTATTGCCATATTGTTGTTATTGTTATTGATCTGAAATGACAATGACAGCAAAACCAAGTCAAGTAGTCTAAGGAGGACCAGTGGGGCTGGGAAGAGAGTAAATAATTAAAGTCAGCTGTGAATATTGCTTCCTCCTACTGTGATAATGAAATTAAATCTACCTTGCCCATTCTTAAAAATCTAATCACCAAAAGTGTAAACAACTCCACTTAATTCGCAAGTGGGGAAGTCTGTGACCCACATGTGCAAAAATGAGTGACTAATCAGAATTGACTGACTGCCCCCTAGGCAGTCCTAAGAAAAGCATCTGTTGTGATTGGACATAAACTAAGAGGAAGGCACAGGAAGTGATGAAAGAAATGGCTTAGATAAATTAAGAGAACTTCCTGGGACTCAGGCTTTTTTAATTCTCTTCTTGTTCCTGACTTAGACCTGGAGGAGCACTGGGCCTGAGACCCTGAGACCTTGGTGAGATTGTTCTTAAATCTTTCTCTTAGAATTACATGTGGTGAGTGAAGAAGGCTGACTAACTTTAGCCTCCAGAGGGGCCCTTGATTGGGAGAAGCCCTTGTGATTAAACCCCTTGTTAATTGACTTTTAGGCTCTCTGGCTGGGCCTCTGGAGCCCTGCCAGAGTTAAGCCCAGTCTTGAATATGAATCTAGTTAAGTTAGATCTCTTCCTCTACCCTCTTCTCATCTCTCTTTGTCCACTCTCTCCTATATTTTATAAATAAATTACTAAAATCATCTTAGGAATTGGTATTTATTCAGTTCCTTGGCAACCACACCTTTAAATATTAATATATCCAATCAAAACCCCCTTTTCCCTCTTACACTACCTAGGCTATTTGCACATATCATTAACAGCTACAGGAAACATTCATTAAGTACTTGCCATGTTCTAGGTATTGTGTTGGGCTTTGAGAATAGTGACTAAAAATGAAAAACCCTATCTAGTCTATCCACCTAAATTTCATTCTATTGAAGGAAACACAATGGCACATAAGTAAATACAAATATATATATTTATTTATATATACTTCAAAGTTACTATAACTTTGAAGTAATTTTTGGGGAGGGATTAGTAATTAGAAGACTCATGGAGGTGGCATTTGAGCTGAGTTTTAAGGGAAGCTAGAAATTCTAAGAAGTAAAAGTACATTTCAGGCATGGGAGATGGCTTGGATCAAGGCATGGAGATGAGGAATTGAGTGGCTTGGGATGGAGGGTGAGAGCATGTACAAGAAATATCAGGCAGGTCATTTCAGCTAGAAAACAGAAAACATTAAGAGAAGTAGTCTAATTGACTTGAAAATGGGCTGCGAGACTATAAAGGACTGGTAGGACTTTAGGGAAAATAGAGGAAGAATAGAGTTCAGGATGATTCCAACTTGGTGTCTGGAAGAATGTAGGTATTCTTTTTTTTTTTTTTTTTTTTTTAGATTTTTTTTTTTTAAACCCTTGTACTTCTGTGTATTGTCTCATAGGTGGAAGATTGGTAAGGGTGGGCAATGGGGGTCAAGTGACCTGCCCAGGGTCACACAGCTGGGAAGTGGCTGAGGCCGGGTTTGAACCTAGGACCTCCTGTCTCTAGGCCTGACTCTCACTCCACTGAGCTACCCAGCTGCCCCCAAGAATGTAGGTATTCTTGACAGAACAGGAAAGATAAGAAGAGAGAAGGGTTTTGGAAAAAAGGAAGAGGTGGAAGGGAAAGAGAAGGAGGAGGGGAGGAGAAGAAAAAGCAGAAAGAAGAAGGAGGAGGAGGAAGAAGATCCAGACAAAGTCTTAGGGGATACTCATAGTTAGGGAACAGGGCATGTAGAGGTAGTTGACCCTAAACTCTGTTATAATATCAAAAGCTACAGAAAGGGAAAAAAGGATGAAGACTTAGAATGGCTATCAAATTTGGGAACTGAGACCACTGGCAACTTTAGAGCGAGAAATTTCAGTTGAATGATGAAATCAGAAACCAAATTGAAAAGTGAATATGAGTAGAAGAATTGGAGTAAATGACTGTAGACAACTTTTTATTGGGGATTGACTGAAGAGGAGGAGAAAAACAGGGCAATAATTTTGGGGAATGGTAGTGTCAATCAATTTTTTTATGTTTATGGGAGACATGGCCATGTTTGTGTGCCTTAGGGAAGAAAATAATAGAGAGAGATTGAAGACTAGAGAAAGATGGAATGTGAACATGGGGAAGGCTTCCAAAAGATTCCAAAGAGGAAGATATCAAGGCTCTAAGCTAGCATTAGTGAGAAATCCCCTCTTCTTCAGATTCTGGAGCAAAACAGAATATAATGGATAATGATATCATGGGCTTTTGAAATAGAGAATAAAGGGAAAGGGGAAAGTCAGAGTGAATCACTCTTATTTTCTTTGTAAAGTAAGAGGTAAGATCTGCTGAGAGGGAGAGGGGAATGGGTGGAATTAGGAGAGAAAAGGTTTAGAACAGCTGTGGTATAGAGTGTGAGTCATGAGGATTGCACTGAAATGGTGATGGTGAATACTCATCTGAGATTAGATAACATGAATATCCTGTAGATTCAGCTGCTTGGATAACAGCTACTCAGACCTCTTAGTTGCTTTCTCACCCAGTGTGACAGTGTTTGTGGAGTCCTCATGACATTGATGATTTGAAGGTGTTGATAATAAAAAGCATGAGAACATTTCTTAGGGCTCTGGAGAGGGATGTGTGAATCATTTATGATTTTAACACTTTGATTTAAAAAAGAATTTTTCCCATATAATTATCCTTCCAATAAAACCTTATTCTAATACCTCATCATGTCACTGGAGTGATTTTGGATTCTGTAAGGCTGTGGAAGCTGGAAAGGTTTCCATTAGGGATGTCCTTCTCTGTTTCTATTATCTGATGACCAACAAAGCTTGAAGAGATTTTATCAAAAGATTGGACACCAGGAAATGAGCTTTTATTTTTTTTAAACAAACAAACAAAACTCACAAGAAAATCTGCTTTGGCACAGAGAGGGCTTGTAAGATTCTCTTTGATGAGAAGAATTCCCTAAGCCTGAAAAATCTTTTGAAATTCTGAAGTAATTAAGTCTAATGGGAAACAATGTCTGGCTTCATAAGAAGCATTTCTTGATGTTGTGAACACAAAATTTATTGGAATTATTGACCACTATCAGTCAGCGCTGTGCTAAGTAACTTATAAATATTATCTCATTTTATTCTCACAATAACCCTGGAAAATAGTTGCTATTATGAGTCCCATTTTATAGTAGAGGAAACTGAGGCAGAGAGCAGTTAAGTGATTTACTTAGGATCACAGAGCTAATGTGTCTGAGGCTGGATTCAAACTCAGGATTTCCTGATTACAGCTGTGGAACTCTAACCAATGTGCAACTTAGATGCCTCTGTGGTCAGGGCCATGTCATTGCATGGTGGCATGGTTTGAAGATAGCTGGGAAATGTGATGACTTGTTTCCAGGTGAGATAAGATGAGAGAGCTCACCTACCAGAGTTCAAGGTCCCAGAGGCAGAGTGGAGTTCCAGTGAGAGGAGGAGGGAAGTTGTGAAATTTAGACATCTTAGATGTAATATTAACCAATTATCAGCACTATATCAAGACTCAGACTCAAGTACTGAGGTGTTATTAAAATGAATCAGAGAGGATGGTTGCTGAAGTTCAGATGGATCTTCTCATCCTTTTTCCATTCAATCGAATTAATCACCATCTTCTTTGTGCCAAACACTGGGGAATAGTGCCTAGTGAGAAAGTCTTGTCTTCAAAGGTATTTCCATTCTATTATAAGGATAGAACATATTCAGAGATGAGTATGTAGAGTACGAATATATGTCTATATCAATACCTTTAGCTCAAAAATGCATCAACAAAAATCAGTTGACTGGGAAAACTGTTGTATTTCAAGCAAGATAGGACTGTTTTAAAAGGCTCTTTCAAGGCTATCAGAATACCAGAACTAATAGACAGAAAAACAAGGATCATTTAGATATTCATTCTGATAGCCTACATCTTTCTTTTAAAAATTGAATCCATATTTACTAAAGACTCACTGCATTCCAGCCAATTAACTTGGAGGTAGGGATACAGAGAGAAAAATGAAATTGTGTCTACCCTCAAGGAAGCTTATATTCTCCTGGAGGATGGAGGGATATAGCACATATACAAATGAATATAATGAATATAAGGTGCTTTCAGGAGGAAGAAAGCACTCAGAACTGGCATATGGGGCATCCATAAAAGGTTCTTGTAGGAGGTATTACCTGGGCTAGAACTTGAACTATGGGAAGGATGGAAAGAGATAGGGAAGGAGGGAAATCATTTCAGACAGTAGGGACACTTGGTACTAAAGAACATAGAATGGGATATGGAATGTCAAGTCTGGGGCAGAGCTAGCAATTCAGTTTATTTGGAATGTAGAATTAAGTGGAAGTAATATTAAATAAATCTGGAAGGAGAAATAAAATTCAGATTGTAGAAGACTTTAAATGCCAGACTGAAGAATTCATATTTTATATAGAGGTAATAGAGAGCCTGTGAAGATTTTGAGGTAGGGTCAGACCTTTGCCTTCAGAAGATGATAATAATTATGAGTGACTAAAATTTATATAGTACTTTAAGGGTTTGTAAACTACTTTATATATATTATTTCATCCTTGCAACAGTCTTATGAGATAGTTACTATTATTATCCCCATTTTATAAATGAGGAAATTGAGGCTCAGAGGCATAAAGTGACTTGTTTAGGATCACACAGTAAGCATTTGAGGCTATTTGTGAAGTCAAGTCTTCCTTATTCCAGGCCCAGAACTCTTGCCACCTCCCTGCCTCAGATTTTTTGGCAGCTATGTGTAAAACGGATTAAAGATAGGTGAGACATGAGTATTAGAGAAACAAACAATTCCAGGAGGCAGAGCACTTTATCCTTGTTGTTTCTCTGGAGCTCATGCTTATGAGCTTATCTGGTCATTTGGTGGGAAAACCCAGATTATTTATGCAAAATATGTTAGCTATTATGGCAATGCTGACATTTGGAAATCACTTTGAGCAAAATATGGAACATTTAAATTGTTGTTGAGGGGTATTTAAAAAATAGTCAAATATATTCCATATGTAATGGCTGGGCAGGAAATATGAGACTTGAACTAGATCTAGGAAGTATTAAGAGGGAAGTCATCCCTTCCTGACCTTAGTGGGCCAAATTTTGTGAATTACTTCAGCTTTTGAATCAACTGTTTTGAAATACAAGTTTCCTTTTGTACTTCTTAAATACTTGGCAGTGATAACTGAGGGAGTGGGGAAGGACCTCAAAGGTCACCTGGACTAAGTTATATCTGATCAGAAATATCCTCTACGATATCCCATGACATCCCTGGTTTCATTCCAAGCGTAGCTCAGATATCAAATCCAAAAGAAGACCTTTCCTAATTTCTCTAAATTGTTTGTACTCCCTCCCTCTTGAAATAACATTGTGTTATTTAGTAAGTACACAACATATCTTAGGAATAGAAGATAGCAACTGATATTATTATTTCCATTTTACAGAAGAGTAAACTGAGGCAGATGGTGGTTAAGTGATTTGTCTAGGGTCAAGCAGCTAGTAAGTGTCTGAGGTCAGATTTAAACTCACAAAGGTGATTCTCCCTGACTCCAGGCCAAACATTCTGTCTTCTGAGATACCTATCTGCCTCTCTACCTACTTTAGATCCTATAAATAATGAGTGTAGGACTTTTGCTGAATTGCTCTACAGAACTATCCACATATATATTTGCACAATTGCCTCGTACTAATGTAAAGATGGGGTCTGCACATACCTAGAACCACTGCTTGACTACAGCAATTGATAGACAGGATTTGATTGATTGTATAGATTGAGCGAAGCTTGAAAACATATTTTGTTGATGAGAAATGTTTGGGTGCATGTTATATTCTCCTAGAAATAATCAAACCCTTGGAGAAATTATTCACAATCCTTCCCTTTTAGACGATGGCAAATAATCTGAAGGTGTGACTATAGAGCTAGTTATTATGTATCTTGGGAACTGAAAGCATATGATGTTTACATGGCCAGAGTGAAGAGTGTTGGCAGATGAAGGGCGATGATGAATTGTAAACAGAATTTATAGTATGTTCCAATATAGCTCCTAGAAAACAGTTTGGTCATATTAGTGGAGATTTCACTTTGTACAATTGCATGTTTGCACTTCAAACATCTGTGATTTCCCAGAAGAGGGTACCCGATTCAATTCAATTTAGACATTTATTAAATTTATTCTCTTCAAAAGAATGTTCTGGGGATAAAAAGGCAAAAATAACCAGAGAAATGTAATTTAAAATGACTCTGAGATATCACCTCACACCTATCAGATTGGGAAAAATGATAAATTTTGGATGGGACATAAAAAAATGGAGACATTAATATACTATTGTAGGAGCTGTGAACTGTTCCTTGAAAACCATTTAGAACCATGCCCAACTGATCATCAAATTGTACATACCCTTTGACTAAGCATTACTAGTAGACCTGTATCCCCCAAAAGATCAAAGATCAAAGAAAAGGACCTACTTGCGCATAAATATTTATAGCAGCTCTTTTTGTAGTGGCAAAGAACTGGAAACCAAAGGGATGTTCATCAATTGGGGAATAGCTGAACAAACTGTGGTATATAGTTGAAATGGAATATTATTGTGGCATAAGAAATAAAGAACAAGATGATCACAAAAACTCCTGGAAAGATTTATATGAAGTGATGTAAAGTTTACTGAGCAGAACCAGAGAAAGTTGTACACTATAACAACAATAACATACAATGATCAACAGTGAATGAATTAACTGTTATCAGCAATACAAGGATCCAGAACAACTCCAAGGGACTAAGGATGAAAAAGACCCTTCACTGCCATAGAAGGAACAGATGAAGTCTGAATAAAGATTGGGGCATATCATACTTCGTTCACTTTATTTCCTTCATGAATTTTTCTCTAGTGAGAACTCTATGTATCTTCTTTTACAACACGATGAACATGGAAATAGGAATTGTATGGGAACATATATACACTATATCATATTACCTACTGTCTTGGGGGAGGTTGAAAGGATGGTGGAAGAGCAGGAGAGAATATGGATTGCTAAATATCAGAAGACGACTATTAAAAATTGTATTGACATAATCTGGAAAAAATAAGAATTTTAAAAATCCAGGGAAAGACCTACATAAAATTATGAAGAGAGAAATGAGCAAAACCAAGAGAATTATATATAGCAAATAAAGAAATGACTTGTCTATGTCCACCTACAGAGAAATTAGAAACAAACAAAACATATATGTAAATATAAAACTATCTTTTTTTTTTTTTTTTGGTCAAATTATGCCTTTACTGTGTGGGAAGGGAAGAAGGGAGATACCTGAGAATTTTGATGTAATTAAAAAACAAATAAATAAATAAAATTAAAAAATGAAACAGCTGGGGACTTCAAAGAACTTGTATTCTACTGGGAGATTCAACATGTATATAGAGAATGATGGTGCAAGGAATGTGAAAGAGAGAGAACACTAATAATGACTTGAACGAACACAGAGTTGATGTAGAGCCTTGAAATAATGAATAGAGAGGAGGAAGGAATGCATCATAGCTGTTAGGAGGCATTCTGTTTGGATTCTGACCATTGTGATTATTGAAAGAGTAAAAGAAAAAAACAAATATGAAACATATGGAAGGGAAAAGCAGACGCATAAACAATGTACTTTGCTTCACAAATTCAATTCATACACAAGTCAAGACATCATTCCTGATGTCATTTATCTCCTTCAAAAATAAGGGACAGGGGACAGCTGGGTAGCTCAGTGGAGTGAGAGTCAGGCCTAGAGACAGGAGGTCCTAGGTTCAAACCCGGCCTCAGCCACTTCCCAGCTGTGTGACCCTGGGCAAGTCACTTGACCCCCATTGCCCACCCTTACCACTCTTCCACCTATGAGACAATACACCAAAGTACAAGGGTTAAAATAAATAAAGGACAAACTACAAAAACATAAGTATGTATGTATATATGTATCATCTATATATCTTTGATAAATTGGAGATAATCAACAAAGGGAAGACACTAAAGGTAACAGAGAATGAGAAAGGTCTCTTGCAGAAGGTGGGATTTTAGCTGAGATTTGAAGGCAGCCAGGGAAGTTGGTAACTTCTCGGTTCCAACAAAACTGCATTATTATCTGTTTCATAGACTTGAAATTCCATCTTCCTCATACATTCACACAAGTTATCTCCTGTGATAATATAGTACAGGTATGTGCTATCCCTCCTTCACTCTGTGTTCTCAGACTCTCTGGGTGGGTTTATTTTCTTTATGTTTATCTTAGCAAGTTTCCTAAGAGAAGAAGGCTACTAAATACTCATTCTCTTTCAGGTTCTAGAGATCACCCTGGTGGACTACTATTCCTATTAACCTTTACCTTACTGATGTATTTTCCATGAACAAATAAGCCAGGGTGACTCCATTAACTCAAACATAACACTACCCAGAAGGCAAAGCAAAAATAACAATTCAATAACATTCCACCCACAAATACATGACGCTCTCTCACAATTGCACACAGAGTACATAGTGGAGAGTGGGCACAAAATTAAATCAACTTAGTAATTAGGTACATGAGTGAGAACATGTGTCCAGGACAACTCACGACTCAGGAACTGAAAGTACTGATGTCCTTTCTCTTTTTCAGGAACAACCCTTTGAAAATTCCGTATTTTAAGAGCTATGTGGAGGATAGAGTAGAGAGATGAGAGAATAGAAGCAAGAAGGCAAATTATGAGGGTAATTCAAAGCTCTTTCTAGGTAAGAAGTAATACCAGCATGAAAATTGTGTTGGCTGTGTGACTAGAGAGAAAGGGACAGATGTAAGAGATTTATGGTGCTAGAATGGGAAAACCCCAATCACATTAATAGTATATATAGGGGATAAGAGAGAGGAAAGAGACTAGCATATATCTGAGGTTCTCAACCTGGGTGACTGAAGAGATATTGGTATTTTCAACAAAAATAAAAAATTTTGAAGAAAGGGTAGGTTTAAGGGGAGAAATCATGAGTTCTGTTTTGGATGTATTAAGATGAAATAATAATGGAGCACAGAGGAGGAAGTATCCAGGCAGGCATCTAATAATATTGGACCAGACTCAAGGAGAGAAAGTCAAGCTGGAAAGAGATTTTGAAATCACTGAAGTAGAAATTATGCTTGAACCTATGGGAGTAGGTGAAGAGAGTATAGAGAGAGGAGGGTCGAGGACATAACCACACTAGATTCCCACTCTTGGGTAATATCCAAGACTATTCCTTTGGGCATCCAATATGTGTCTGAGTGTCTGGTCAAGTTTGGAGAGGTTATTACCTACTTAGATTTGAAAGTTTCATGATTCTACCAACCTTTTTACCACCTGTTTAACCATCTATTCATCTATCCATGAATAAATGAATAAAACATTTATTAAGCCTTTATCCTGTATAAAATCCTGTGCTGGAGATACAAACAAATAAGTAAGTCAGTCCCTGATAATCTGGGAGACAACTCTTATAGATGGTTTCAATTTCAAGTCAGAGGGACCTTAAGGTCCTTAGGGTGCAGCAGCAAAGAAGATGTTAATGCCTCTTTTAAAATGTCATTTGCTCTAGTAAAATCACATCACTTTCTGATATTGAAGCATTTGACAGGACCGAGCACTTTGGTGATAAGAACTTTCTTTTCTTGATGGTCAGTAGTTATGTCTATAGTACTCATAGGAACAGTTACCAGGTTGTATCTCCTCCTAGAATGATGACTGCAGGCAATCTATCTGAAGGTGTCAAAGGTTGATTCATTTCCTTTTCTGAAGTTGTTTTGCAAAAGGCAGCCTTTGGATGGTCCAGTGATTTGACTATTGAGAAGTGCCTCCTGGGACATTAAAAGGTAAATATTTATATCTTAAACATTTCCCTAGATTAGTTTTTAATTTTCATAGAAGATATTAGCCATGTATATTTTTAACTTATTGTATTTTTTTGTGCAGAACAGAGATAACTCATGCCAATGGAGCTTTGTATTCTGACCAAACTATTTTCTTGAAATCTTTCCATAAAAGATGCAAACACTTTTCATTCTGGGGGTCACTAGAATGACATGATCTTTTAGAATGATAGTACATTCAGGGACATTTAAGATAATTCACAAACTGAAAGGCACAAGACAGGTAATTGTAGGCCACAGGAAAATAGTTTTCTGGAGAAGTGAATTTCACTTAGAGTAGATCATTGTTAACTGAGTACCTAAGTCAAGTTTGACATTAAAAAAGGGAAGTGTAAAATTAACCCTATTTTCTAGGTAGTGAAAGCAAAAAAAAAGTTTGACTCAATTATTTAGACATTTCATGTAGAATTGGGCATTGTAGTTTAAGAAGACAGAATTGCCTCAATTTGACATCTTGAATTGAATAAAAATGATTGACTTGGTCTGTGTCTTATGATGACCAAAGAATGGGATGACTCAGTCAGATGAAATAACTAGTTAACTCTGTAATTGTTTTGACTGAAATGATCAGTTATCTAATTGAACCAATGTCTCCTCTTCTGAGTTTCAGTTTCTTGCTTGAACATGCTCTCTCTATCCTCCTTACTGCCCTCTAACAACCTCCAGGATACTATCTTAGTGACATAAGGGTCTATTTCCCAATTTTTCTCTCTTCATTTCTCCCTTCCATCAGCTTTTGAATCTTTAATACCCATGTGGATGACTCATACAAAATCCTTCTTTTGTAGCTCCTCAGCCTCCTCTATTCTAAAGGCTTTTGGTCTCTACTCCAAATCATGATACCTTTATTTTGGAATTATTCACCTTTTTTCCACCTTTGGAAAGAATTTTCCACCTTTGAATCCACTAACTTAAAATATTTCCTTTCCTAATATAGTGGTACCTTTGTTCCATGGCCAAACTTGTGACTCAATTTGCTTGTGTGCTGATCGACTTTCTCCATTTAAATGAATGGAAATGCAATTAATTCATTCTGGCCCCCCAAAACCACACATTTTTTTGCTTTTATATGCTTTTAACTATGAAAATGTACTTTATAAGTAACAAATATATTTATAGATAATAAGAAAGATGTAAAGAAGTAAACTTGCTTATGAAATGTTATTTCCTTCAAGGTCAGGTGAAGATGCAGGTGGAAAAGGTTTTCATTTCCTGCACTCTTCTTTAACGTAACTTAATCTCATGCAACACTACATTTAACATGTAACACATGCAACACTACATTTAAATGCAAAGTTGACCTTAAAGATTACTTATGATCTGTAACTTTATTGCTAAACTTAATTGTTATTTTTTAACTTTACTTAATTATCATCATTTTCTTCATTGAATTTTGGCTGTTTTGCCACACTTTCCTCGATTTCACTTAGAAGCCATTTCAATAAAAACCTTTCCATGGAAGTTTGCTTCTTCTTCCCTTTTAGAACGTTTTGAAAAAGTGTGAAACAAGTGTCATCACACAGCTCCAATGTATGACCTGCTGCAACTTTTTCTGGTCTATCTTTTCAATAAATTGATTTTTCCCCAAATCCTCAACATTTTCTTAATCTCTCTTGAACTGATTACTTCATCCACCTCAGGCTCCTCCTCACTAATTTCCTGCAAAATCTCTATGTGCAGCTGCTGCTTTAATTCCTTCAATTCCTCCTTCGCCAGGATCCAGGATTAAAAGTTAAGAAATTTGCCAACAAAACTGATAATAAAGACAAAAATAAAGAAGAAAGCTAAAACAATTCAATACAGATGCTTGCATGGCCAGATAAACACTGAACTAAATGAGATAGCCTCGTGTAACTTGTGAAACTGAACATTTGGCAGAAGCTCATGATTCAAATATCTGCTCCTGACTTAAAGCAAAAAATCCTGATGGTGACTGCTCGTATCTTAAATTGCTCATGACTTAAGGTGCTCTTCTATCAAGGCACAACTGTCAGATAAACATCTATTTTCCCATATCTTTTGTAGGTAAACTCACTGGACCATAGAATCATAAATTTAATGCTAGAAGGAAACTTCAGAGATCATTTAGTTTATTCAGTGACCTCCACATCATCAAATTATCTCATTCATATTTAATACTCTTTATATATATGCTGATAATAATAACTAACTACTATGTGCCAAGCACTATATTCAGTGCTTTACAATTATTATCTCATTTAATCCTCACAACAACCCTGGGAGTTAGGTGCTCTTGTTATCCTATTTTGTAGATGAAGAAACTGAGACAAACAGAAGTTGTAACTTTTCCAGGATCATAGAGTTAGGAAGTATCTGGGGCCAGATTTGAATTCAGGTATACTTGAATCTAGCACTCTATATATTGTGCTGCCTAGCTATATGCATCACATTTCCCTCTAGAATATAAACATCGTAAGGGCAGGAACAGTTTCATTTTTGTCTTTATATTCCCAGTGCCTAGTATACTTACTTTAAGTATATATGATGCCCTTAAAATGTTTATTCATTGATTGATGCCCCACTCCATCTCTCTTACTAAACCATAATTTAAGAAGGACATTGATAACACAGAGAGTGTCCATATGAGGGCTGTGATAGTGAAGGGTCTTGAGTCCATAACATCTAAGAAGCAGTTGGCAAGCTTTAAAGAAACTTAAATGGTAACATTATACTAAGAAGGTTGGAAGGAAGTGGGATTGTTTGTCCAGGAGAAAAGAAGATGGAAGTGGGACATGAGAAT
Source organism: Gracilinanus agilis (assembly GCF_016433145.1). Lineage (NCBI taxonomy): Eukaryota > Metazoa > Chordata > Mammalia > Didelphimorphia > Didelphidae > Gracilinanus > Gracilinanus agilis. Next base: position 84,554,502 of record NC_058130.1, on the reverse strand, counting down.
TGTCTTCAAGTACTTAAAGGGTTGACCATATGGAAACAATCAGTAAAAATATTTATTTGTTAAATTCCTTTTATGTTTCAGGAACTGTTAGGTGCAATCACCGCCCCCCCCCCCAACCAATTCCAAGGAGCTTACATTCTGTTGGTAGAGACAACATGTATATATCTATCTATATAAATAAATATACACAGCACAGATACATAATTAATAGAAAAATGTTAAATACAAGGTCATTTGGAAGAGGAATATACCAGGAGTTAAGGACCTAGGAAAGGCTTTATGTAAAAGGAGGTACTTGATCAAAGTCTTGAAGAAATTGAGGGATTTTTATGAGGTGTCATTGAAGAAGAAATGAATGCATTCCAGGTATGAAGGACAATTAAACTCAAAGACTCACTGCTTTGAGTCTTGGAATGGCATATGTAAGGTATAATAAGAAGACAGGATTGGCTAGCTGTTGAGTGAATGAAGTGGTCATGTATGTGATTAAAAATATAGGGAGGGGGCAGCTAGGTAGCTCAATGGATTGAAAGCCAAGCCTAGTGATGGGAGGGCCTGGTTTCAGATCTGACCCCAGCCACTTTCTAGCTATGTCCACTAGACTGCCAAAAAGGTTCATGACACGAAAAGGTTATAGCTCTTGGCTTAAGGGAATGTAGAGTCTAGTGAAGATTTTTTTTAAAAGGGTAGGGTAGACTGTTCTGTTCAGAAGCAGCAGGAGTGACTAGTAGAAAGGGAGAGACTCAGAGAAAGAGATGAGACAAAGGGGAGAGGGAGAGAGAGAGAGAAAAGAGAGAGAGAAAGAAATAGAAAATAAAGAGAGTGAGAAAATAGAGAGAGAAAAGAAAGAGAAAGAGAGAGAACGAGGTTGTAATATCTTGGAGAAAATGGGATTCAAAGTCATATTTGGTCATAGGAACAATAAGGGCCACCTCATGATCAGAGATTGGCATAGGATGAGAGAGTTGGGGGTAACAAATGATAGAAGATGAATAGAAGAGAGAAATTATGGTACCTCAATTTTCTCAGTAAAGCATTCAGTGAATTCCTTAGCTAAGAAGGTGTCAAGAATGGAAGTTGTGAGAAATTTGAGAGGAGAACAGAAGGTTTAAACTTGTTCTCCTTGACTATAGCGGGCATTACAAAGAGCAATGAATGGATACCATAAAGAGGAAAATTGAAGCCAAATGTAAGAAAAACTGCATAACTATTAGAAGTATATGATTATGGAATAAGCTACCTTGGAAGGTGATGGGTTACCCATCACTGGATTCAAGCAAATGTTCAGCAATTGCTTGTATATGTTAGTGAGATTTCCTTTCAAGTATAAGTGGGACAAGGTGGCTGCTTTATGTTCCTTCAAACTTGAAAATTCTATGATTCTGCTTCTACTAAATCTGCACCTTCCCACAGCTTTACCTTCTATTTTCTAAGCTCTTCATTAATTTATTCTGTCACATATCACCTGCCTCCCTATGACCCCATAGTTGATTCTTTCATAATGCGATTACTGGCAATTCTTCACATTTCAGTCCAGACAATTTGTTGTCAATCATTTTGCCTACCTCCAATTCAGCTTGGGCCACTACCATACTTAGGCTGCTAAATATGATTGGCGATATTGAAAATTTTTGTAACTATTTAGTTTTCTCCACTATGAATTCCAGCTCTCTAATATTAATTGTGTTTTTAGTGATGCTCAGAAACTCATTCTTGACTAGTTAATTCTTGATTACATTCCTCACAGCAGTTTATCTTAGTATATTTCACTCTCTAATACCCTGCTTGAGAATAATCCTCCTTACTCTTAGCAAATAAACTCACCCCCTATTTTCCTGAGAAGATCCAAGCTATCTACTATGAGCTAACTAAATTTCTTTCTTCTGCTCCATCTCACTCTAAAATGCCTCTTTATTGTCATCTTTTCTTTCTTTTGCCCCTCCCCCTGATTAAGACAAATGTATTCCTCCTCCTTGACAAGCTTAATCCACTACCTATGTGCTTGATCCTGCCTCTGAGGTCTAGCACTATCAATCATCTACTTACTCAGCTTTAGTTTTACTTTCTGTTGTTTTTTTTTTCCAAAAAATCCTTTCTTGATTCCACTTCTTAAACTGTCTTCCTCCCCTGTGCCCAATTCTCTCCTTCCTTTTGCCACTGTACTTTTTCTACACAACTCTTCCTCCATAAAGTGGAGGAATATCCTAGCTTTTAAGTAGCTAAATAGTACGTATAATCCTACATATTAAACCAATGTGTTTGGTTTTATCCATGTACTTTTATTTCCTTGAAAAATCTTTGAAAAACAGGCAGTGCCAGGTGTCTCAAAAAGAGGGACTATGCTGAAGACAAAGTCGACCAAAGGCTACTTTCTTTCTGGTTCTACAGAGCTGAGCTGAATTTGGTTATGATTTGTGTCAGACTCTTCAGCCATAGATAAGGACAAAGAAATGGGAGGAGTGACTTTGATTGTATAGTTTTATTGTCAGCAATATTCAAACACAGATTTGTAACCTTGAGAAAGAATAAGAGTTCCTCAAGTGATATAACCTTGGTTTGGGAATACCATTTCTTGTGGACAGAGGTGCAGAGGGAGTTCCATACAATGTCATTGGGAAATTTAAAAACTATTCTCATGCAGCTGCAAACAAGATGTCTAAAATGGTTTGGGAAATGACTGGGTCACTTTTACAACTCTGCACAAAGCAGAAAAATCACATGAGAGGAAATTGTATTTGTTTTTACTCTTCCTTGCCATTGAGGGAACAATGGACACCATTGTGATTGGCAGGAAGAAGGCTGTAATTTTCAGTGGCATTTTGTAATTACCTAAATAAGGTCTATTTTAAATGAAAATTCTTGTTATGCACATCACTCACTATAGCAAGATTCACTTCAATGAATACTGAATTTGTTTGGGGACTTGGCATATGCTCATTTCTACTGAAATCCCACTTTCAGAGATTCACTAATGTAGAAGATAGTGTTGGACTTCTCTGAAGAGTGGTAAGTTTCTGAGGAGGCAAATCTTTGAGGCTATCTGGACAGGATCTTGAATCTCTCCTGCATCTGATTTCTATAGAAATTTTCTTAAAACCTTATTGATCACACTGCTTCTGTTAGACCTTTTGTACAATGTAATGTTTTTAATCTTTACATATACACATTTGTTTTTGACTGCAAAAGTTATTTTAATAAAAGAAACTCATTTTGGAAAAATTCACACAGTATATAAATGTAAATTATTCTGAGAAATTGTGGGACTCTTGTCAGTTACTAATAAACCATAAAAGTTGCCCTGTTCCTCACTGACTAACAATGAAATCTAAACTCCTTAATCAATTCATTGCAGCCTATCAACAAATATTGAGCCTACTGAAAAATTCTATGCTCTGTGCTGAGAAGATAGGAACATGCAACCCTTAGGTGTGGGTTGTGTTATTTAAAATCACTTGGGATACTTGGAACTACATTTCCCATGATCCCCAATGGGTTTCCTGTTTTGGATTACGTAATCAAAGTGAGGGACTGTTTTAAAATAGGGGGAAGTGACTTTGAACTTCTTTTTTAGCTACCTGAGCGCGCGAAGATAGGAAGGGAAAATGGCTGAGGTGATGTTGGAATAGGTTTCTTACCAGCGCTTGGTCTAATGATTTTACCAGCATGGCCATGGCTTTAATTAAAATACTAATTTCTATATTTATATCAGTCTTCATCATTTTTAATCATAACAGTTTGGCGAACCAGAAGGTTGAAATTTGAACCCTAAATTTTCTAGATAGCCTAAGAAGAAGCCATGCAGCTCTGGGACCCAGAGTCTCAGAAATGATCTTTTTTCTCGCCCAGTCCTCTCCCGATTTTCCCCAGCCTAGTGGCTGTTTTACAGGGAAGAGAGACAATGGTTTTAATTGCCGCTGGGCTGCGAATTATTTTGCTCAATGCCCTGGGCCTGGTGGCCCTTGCGGACACAAAAACGCTGGTGCCCAGCCAGTATTGTCTCGCCGCTGATCTCCTGACTCCTGACCTGGTCTCCCTTCCTGCCGCACCTCGAGAAGTGCACCCCCCCTGCTGAATGCTTCAGCCTCTGCTGCTTTTACTACCACCTGGTTCTGACTTGCCGAGATCTGTGGAGACTTCTGCTGCTGCTGCTTAGGATTTGGTATTGTCCCCACTACCCCCCCCACCTTGGTAATGGCCTACTCTCTTGCCTTTCCACGTGTTTCTCTAAAGACCTAATTTAGGCACCCCCCTAACCCCTACAAGCTCTACACGTGGGATTTTCTACAAAACTGACCTAAGCTTTTCTCTAGCCCGGAGCCCACGACCTGACCCCACGTGGACCTAGGGTCTGAGCCTTAAACTAGCGTTTACCCTTAATCGGGCCACATGGCCTATTCACCCCGTACCTGCTTAGAACTTTGAACTTAAAAAAAATCCTTATTTTTAAAACTTCAGAACTGAATGACTTTTAAAGAGACTGTATCTTACTGCATTTTGCTAATTAGTTTTGTAAATTAATCCTGCTTATTTTGTTGATTTTCCTGTTGCACTGAATCATTTTAAGTTAATGAAGTTTGTGGCTGCTAGATTAATTCTGTTTATGATTTTATTGTAACTCCCAAATAATGAGAAAAATCTATTAGAACTGGTAAGAGGTTTTGACCAGCTTGTTAATCTGGTACTCACATTATATTTCCTACACATTTTTTAAAGTTGTAAATTGCCTTATGTATACTGGATTTATAGGAGCACATGTCTTTTAAGTTTTTATTCTATCTTGGTAACAGTGTTCAACCTTGGAAAGTTTGATGCCTGCCTTGAGATTTAAATTGTAATTTTATGAGAGGTCTTTTAAAAATTTACTAGATGCCTAGTACCCTTCTGTATAAGTGATAAGGTTTTTATGTATTTATTTTAAAGAATTGTTGTCTTAAAGGATAAGCTTTATATATTTTATTGTGAAGAATTGTTGTCATATATTTTTTTGATATTAGTCTATGTTTTGGCCTCTTTTGTCAGAGAGATCTAGAATTCTTGAGGATAATTTAGACCAGAAGGTTTTTTTTTAATATCAGATTTTTATATGGAAGCAGTAACAGAATTTGTTGAGAAACTCTTAGCCAAGGTTTAAAAGTTGTAACAAGTATATGATTTTTTGAACATCATTGTTTATTGTTTTAAAATGTGTTATTAGAAATATGGTACTCTATTTGAATGTGCATTGTGAATCTGCTATTTTGTAAAACCTACTTTCTCTCACAGAAAATCTCATTTTTGGGTAACAAAACCCTTCTAGTTCTAAGCTATATATATATATATATAT
>NC_058130.1:84469335-84548818 GCF_016433145.1 Gracilinanus agilis | reverse complement strand
TCTCACTTCATAGACTGACTCTCTCTCTCTCTCTCTCTCTCTCTCTCTCTCTCTCTCTCTCTCTCTCTCTCTCTCTCTCCCATTCTATTGTAACATTGGTAGCTGGCTCTCTTTACTATTATACTACAAACAAAATATTTCAATGTTTCCCAACTTTTATATATTCCCTGGTGTGTGGGAGTCATATTTATACCTTTTGTTGTTGTTCAGTCATTTCTTCAGTCATGTTTGATTCTTCATGACCCCATTTGAGATTTTCTTGGGAAAGACACTAGAGTGGTTTTCCATTTCCTCTCTGGCTCATTTTATAGCTGAGGAAACTGAGGCAAACAGGGTTAAGTGACTTGCTCACTTATATCCAAGAGCATTGATTAATTCTTTAAGATTAGGACTTGTTAAAACTATTCTAACTCTCAGTGACTTGGTTTTTCCTTTATAAGTGCATCACTGAAAGATTTGTTTATTCTGCATTTAGTCTAAAAAGACATTTTGTAAAGTAGAACTTAAAAGTCAAACATATTAATATTATAATCTGAAGGATGAACAATCACAACCACTTCTGATGGCAGAATGGAATCTTCAATTCATTCAAAACATATTCTTTTCACAACTTGTTTCCTGTCCTTAAAGTGAAGACAGACATACCCAAAGACCTTTCTTGGTAAATGAGTGCCAATGGAGGAAACCATACTTAGCACAATCAACTGTTGTCTTTTATATCTTGTAGTGATCATGAACTCTGACCCTTGGCTTCCTGCCAAATGTGTCATCTCTTGGTTTATTCCTTTTTTGGGGGTGATCCCATGGGAAACCCTAAAGCTCCTTCATAAATTAATATTCTCCACTTCTCTTATAGAGGTGAAGCAGATGTTTGAAAGGTAGTAAGAAAAAAGACTAAAAATATTCCTGGACTGTATTTTAATGTAACAAACAAATAAGTTTTAAAAAATCCTTCTGGAGTAGTCATTCAGTCAACAAACACTTATTAGGTGCCTAATTCATGTCAGATACTATGTTAAGCACTGGATTGTTGCCTCACTCAATTGCCAATGATGGCATTTATGCCTCCCCACTGTAGCATACTATCACCTTTTTGAGGTGAGGCAGGAATAGCCTTGGATCTCTTCTGACAACTACTTTTCTTCCTTATCAGAAATGCTTCCTTTCAAGTCTTCAGAATGTTTAATTTCATCAGACCTATTTTAAAGTATTTAAAAACATTTTCCCTGGCTTTTGTGAGATAGACAATGATTACTATTTGCATATGCAAGGCACTTTCCTTACAATAAATCTATGGGACAGGTAGTGAATGTATTCTTTCCCATACTTTATAGTCATACCTGATGTACAGATCAAAGATTTTATTTTCCAGAATGTTATGAGAAGAAAGTAGGCTCAAGAAAACCAAGGAAAGGATCCTCTGGAAAAGAAACATAAGAACAGAAAGATATCTGAGAGAATGATGCACGGAAGCAATAGTTGCCTTCCCTGCACATGGTATGGACAGTTAAGCTAGAATTGGGCAATAATCATGAGGAGTGAAGGAAATGTTGAGTCAAATAAAAACATTTTAAACAGAGAAGTTTCTTGACTACACTAGTTTCCTATTCTTAAGGGGACAAGTGGGTTTAGGGGGAAGTTTATACAGGCTTTACCAAAGATTATTCTAGCTCTATCCATGTTGTTGTGATTTCCTTATTGATGTTGTAGGTTTGTTTGATGCTGTTCTCACTGTTAGTCCCATTCATGTTGTTTTCTCTTTCATAGTGAAAATGTTTATTTTAAAGTAATCACTAATAAAAAAATTCTTGATTTCTAGCAAATGAATTGATTTGACTACTCCAATACTGAACTAAGTTGGGATGTCCTTGAATTTGTCTGAGTAAGAATGTCAGCTATGTTATTATAATTAAAAAATCTCTGAGATGGAACCAGTTCTTATAACCTCAACCAGAACATGGGTTGCTAGAATCAGGAAGCTCAGGCTCAGAGAGATTAAGTGACTGACTTATGCTAACTGGTATATCAGCAAGAGTGCTGAATTTAGAGTAAGAGGTGTTGGGATTAAATCTTGTCTCTACCACTTACTACTTATGAAACCTTGGGCAAGACATTCCCATTTTACAGTTGAGAAAACTGAGGCAAACAGTCTTAATGACTTGCCTATGGTCTCATTGCTAGTAAGTGTCTGAGGCTGGATGTGAACTCAAGGCTTCTGATTTCAGGACTAGTACCCTATCAATTGTATCACCTAACTGTGGTATAATTAACTCAGGAGGACTCTCTGTTATCTTTTTAGATTCTTTGTTGTTATTGCTGATTTGAAGTGGATTCTTCTGGAGATCCCACTGTAGGATGATGGAAGAACCAATGACTTTGCTGTCATAGTACCTATGTTTAAATTTAAATTGTCATTATCTAGCTATGGAGCTTGGGCAAATCACCTGATCTCTCTGGGCTGAAGTTTCCTCATCTGTTAAATAGGAATAAAAATATGTTTATTTCCTCATGCTCAAGATCATTATGGGGGAAATGTTTTGGAAAGCATTCTATAAATGACAATTGTAAAAAAATTCCTTACCCTGTGGTTCAATTTATCTATTCATGAAATAGGAAATCACAATGAAAGGTAAGTATGACTTACTCAAAAGAGCTACCATGAAGCTGGATAAATGTGTATGTGCCAAGATTGGTGAAATGATTTCATATTAACCCTAGTGACTGAATAACTTGACATCCTCTTCACATTCTGGAGGTAGCTAGGCATTATTATTTGGTCCATTAGCTCAATCTTGCTCTTGGTTGAGGTTTCATTGCCACTTCAAACATCATCCAAATGGTAGATTTCTACATTCATCAACTTTCTGCATTGGCAATTATTACTTTGCCAGTTTTCCATCTGTATTTCACATTCCCCAAGGGGATTAATTAAGACAAAAGTAACATGAAATGAAAATGGGAAATTATTTTACTAAAAGAAGAATTAAAACCTTGATGTTGGAGACCATATGGTCTCCAGTGGGCCCTTGAGGTGTAGTGTTGGGGAAATGGTCACAGCTGCTTGAACCTGTCTACATGACTGACATACTAGAAATGGAACTGTCTATGGGAGAGTGGCTGCCATTTGCTATCAATGATAAAAGGTGGAATTATGCTGAAATGGCAGATAAGAATATGAAGGTTATCAGGAATAGATGCTGTGTTGTTGAAATCTCTGAATATATACACTAAGGTGATAATTAAAAAATTAATCTCCTAGACCAGTGATGGACAAACTTTTTAAAGAGGGGCCAAAGGAAAGGTAATGCTCATCTGTCAGTCTGTTTCTAAGGCAACTCTTCTGAAGTTTCATTATATTGTATCCTATGCATTGTATTCATCATATTAAGAATAATGTGCGGCCAGATAGAACATTTCAGGGGGCCTGCATCTGGCCTATAGGCCATAGTTTGCCCATTGCTGTCCCAGATTCTTCATTCCTTCTTTAGAGAGGGCAGAATTCTGATAATTTTTCCTTTGAGTGTAGGAAAATTTACATTCTGACAAATCCTCCATTCTTTGTGTGTAAATTTTAAGTCATCAATTATGATAAACTGTTAACCACAGAACTTTCTTTTCTTGGTGTGTATTATTTTGGACATAATTGAATTGGGGGACTTCAACCTGGAAGGGGAAAAGAGATTTAAAATTGATATCTTGATAGTTGCCATTTCTGAATGGGAGAGAAAGAGAGGAAAAGAGAGAAAGAAAAAGAGAGAAAGATAATATTTATTTATAGTAATAACTAGATTTTTAAACCTTGATTTAATTTGACCTCAACTTTTCCATGAAAAGCAAAAATATTGAATAGAGGTAACATTTATTTTCTATTGTTGGCAACATCTTATTATATGTGAGTAAACAAAATAACTGATCCTTAATCCCTTCTAAAACATTTAGTATACATAGAAGTGAGGGGTATGAATCTTCCTGTACAGATGTAGAAATGGGGAATGGAATGTTGCATATTGGGAAAGTCAAGCAGACCTGTTTTAGCTGGATCCTAGAAGAAATGAAGGAGAATAATGTGCAATAAATTTGGAAAGGTAGACTGAACCAGATTGTCAAGGGCTTTGAAAATGAGCACATTTTTATCTTAGAGGCAAAGGGTCTTGAGCAAGACATCTTTCCTTGGTCTTTCTATCAGTCTATAAGCCCCATCAGAATAGATTTAGTGCCTATATAAACTCTGGATTTCCTAGTACAGTGTGTATGTAGTGTGTAATAGATAATTAGCAAAAGTTTGTGGCCTTAAATTGCAAGCTTTCTTCTGCTAAACTAAAGGCAAGAAGGGTGTGCTATTATGTGATAAGGAATACTGAACCAACTCTGGACTAAATCTGCCTGTGTGCATAGAAGGGATGAGCCCTAGTAGGAGGAAATCTCTAATTTGTATACATTTTTCTATAATTGCTAACATAAATTAAATCAGAAAGGGAGCTCTCACATAGAAATGGAGTCGGGAAGGTCTGAGTTCAAAATTCTGCCTCTGACATTTGCTAGCTATGTAACCCTGGGCAAGTCACATTAAGGTGGAAGAATAAAAGGACTAAAATGCCTATGAAGGGCAGAGTGAATTCTACTGTAGAAACACAATGGCCTTAGGACCAGAAGTCTGTCTGCTTAGATGGTGCCATTGAATGGAGAGGAAAGAGCCTGTGGGGAGGACAAAGGATTTGTCTCTTTTCTTGGTGGAAACCTAGTGGGAGAGAGTTATACTGCAGTTTTCAATCTCCCGACTTTTGGAACTATAGAAATGGGAGTTACCCATGAGACAATTCTCAAAGTTTGTTCTGTCCAGGAAATGACCTCAGCAGAATGTTTGGCATGTAGTAGGTCCATAATAAATGTTTTTTTAAAAAAATATTATCATTTCACTTCAAAAAAAATGAGCACCAAATTTCCTCCCTCTGATTCCTCTCTCATCCATTGAAGAGGCAAGAAATATGATATCAATTATACATGTGAAATCATGCAAAACATATTTTCATATTAGTCACATTGCAAAAAAGCAAGAAAAATAAAGTGAAAAAGTATTCTTCAATCTGTACTCAGTGTTCATTAGTTTTCTATTTTGAGATGAACAGCATTTTTCATCAAGTGTCCTTTGGAATTGTCTTGGATCAGACAATTCTATTTTATTGTATTATAGCAGCTAATTTTTTCACAGTCGATGATTGCTATAATATTGGCATAATTATTTTATTTTTTAGAATATTGTTGTTTTAATAAATGTTTATTGAATTACTGAATGAAATCTCTCTTCTGTGACTATAAGGATAAGCTGCATGCTAGCAAAACAAAACATCACGGGGTTCTGTTGCCAATGGATCCCTGGTTACAGTGAGATAACCAAGTATCTTACTGATTTGACCAGGAAGACAGAACCTGAACCTCTCAAACTTAAGCCTGAACATCTGCAAGCTCTTGCAAAGTTTAAGGAAACCATTTTGTCTGCTCTAGCTTTGAGTATCCCATACTATTAAAAATCTTTCCAATAATTTGTTAATGAGAATCTTGGAATAATACCCAAGTTTCATGTTCCTCACTATCCACAAAATTCAGGTCAGGTGGAGTGTTTGAACAGGGAACTCAAAACTATGTTGGGGAAGATTTGTGCTGAAACTCATCTGAAATGGACAGATATTCTTCGCATAGCTTTGTTTTTCCTGTGTATAGGGTCTAGAGTAGATTTACATGTATCATCTTATGAAATGCTATTTTGTAATGCTCCTTTGCAGGGTAAAACTCATAAAGTTGTCTATACATCTTTCTTGGGGGGAGATTGTCAAATTGCTTCATATTTAGTTGCTTTGTAACAAAGACTTAGAGAATTGCATGATATGAGAGTTTTGATCCAATCTGATCCTCAGAAGTATTCTCTCCATGATTTTCAACCAGGTGATCTGGTATATGTGAAAAAATTTGCCAAAACATTGTCTATACAAGAAAGTTGGGTTGGTTCTTATAATATTGTGTTAATTTCACCTTCATCAGTGAAAGTATTAGAAAGGGATTCTTGGTTCTATTTTACTCATGTAAAATTAGCTCATAGGATGAAAGTGTGGAAATAGTGGAGGCAGAAGAAGGAAAAATTGCAGGAGATGAAGAAGAAGAAGAGTTGGTGAATAGCTGTAAAGTGGAAAGATGAGAGTTCCATCAGGCAAATTGAATCTGCAGTCAAAAAGATTAGTAAGGAGAGGATGATTCCTATGGAAGAGGAGAACATTACAGAGGAGAATCCAGAGACAACAGAGGAGATCATGCAGAAAATGGATGATTTGCAGCTAATAAGCAGAGCGAGACTTTAAAGAAGATTTTTCAGTGAAGGGGGTCAGCTGATTGATAGAAAAATATTTGTGAGATTTTGTGTCATGTAACATAGCATATTTTCATATTGGATGCATTCAACAGTACGTATTACTGCCATGGACTTTGGATAAGGAGAGATTTCATCAGACAAGATGAGAAGATGGAAGATCTGAAGTTCTGGTAAGTATTTTTGCATGCAACATAAACATAAACATGGTTAGGATGCATTGATTCACTACTTGTTATAGAATTTAGTTATAATATGAATGTCCATATAGATAAATGGATGCTGTTTAGATTTTAGATAGGTTAGAATCCCTTCCTAATACTTTCACTGATGAAGGTGAAATTAACCCAAATACTATAAGGACCAACTCAACTTTCTTGTGTAGCCTAGGCAGTTGAGCATTTCCTTTTGTTTACATGAAAGGCTAGAGATAAAGTATTTGAACTCCACCTTTCAGGCTACTTATAAATATATCTACCATTGCCAGGTGTTTCTGCTTTAAATGGCCATGACTATTCCATAGTCATGTGTGGGTAGAGTTAGTGACATAACCTTGCTGTGTCCATTACAAACTTGTTATCTATTTCAACAGGCTCTCTCTGGAGCAAGGCAGTCCTTTTATTCCTTCCTAGTTGATTCTCTAACCTATTCCCCAACAGTAGTTATTCCAAACCTTCTATTCCCTTCTTAAGTCTTACCCAGCATTCTCCAAATCTTCTCCTCCTAGCTGAAAAAGGAAGGAAATGGGCATTTATTAAGCTCCTATTATGTCCTACTGGGGAAGCTAGGTGGTTCAGGGGACAGAGTACTGGACCTGGAGTCAGCAAGATTTCAAATCTAACTCAGATACTAGTTATGTGACACTGGGCAAGTCACTTTACTTTGCCTCCGTTTCCTCATTTATAAAACAAACTGGGTAAGGAAATGGCAAATCATTCCAGTATCTTTGCCAAGAAAACACCAAATGGGGTTAGGAAGAGTCAGATCCAACTGAAAAACAACAATGTACTCCTTCCTTGCTGCCTACAAATACACAAATCCCTTTTATTCTTAAAAAGCAAAATCAAACCAAACCAAAAAAAACAACAACAACCCTGAACAGGCTCTACCATCACTATTAGCTATTATCTCACGTTTTCCCTCTCTTTCTTAGCCAAATTCCTTGTAAAATCGTCCACATTTGACGCTCTATTTCCTCTTCAATCTTTCCTAAACATTGTGTAGTTAAATTTGCAAACTCATTACTCAACTGAAACTGGTCCCTACCAAATTACCAATGATCTGATTGCCAAATCAAATGACATTTTCTTGACCCTTATCCTTGATTTATCTGTAATATTTCACTTTTGCTTGACTTTTCCTTGCTAGATTTTTGTGATCCTGCTTTATCCTGACTCTCCTACCTGTCATCCTGCTCTTCTTTTATCATCATCATTAGCTATGACTTTTCCACTAGCTGTGTTTATTCCTCAAGTTTTTTTAGCCCTGGACCCACTTCTCTTTGGTCTCTTCACTTGGTCTTTGGGCAATTTCATCAATTCCCATAGGTTCACTTATAATCTAGATGCTGCTGATTCCAGATCTGTATGTCCAACCCTGATTTCTATCCTGAGCTCTAGTCCCACATCACAAATGGCTTATTTGACATGTTGAACTGGATTATCTGGAGACATCTCAAAAATTCAACATATCCAAAACAGAACTCATTTCCTCCGCCCCAAACCCACTCTTCTTTTAAACTTTTCTCTTATTGTTGAGGTCATCACCATCTCTTCCAGATTTGAAATCTCATTTTCATCTTTAGATTCTCACTCTCAATTAGCCCACTTATGTGCATAGTTACTAGATCTTATTTCTTTTTCTGAATAATTCTCACACATGTCCTATTCTCTCTTCTCCAACAGATACTACCTTATTTCAGGCTTTCATAGTGCTCTACTGTAGTAGCCTCCTATTTGGTAATTTTATCTCAAGTGTCTTCTCTGCAATTCTTCACACAGTCCCCAAAGTGATTTCCTACAGTGCAGTTCTGTCCATGTTACCATACTATTTAATAAACTGTCAATGGTTCTCTTTTATCTCTAAAATAAAAATATAAAATCCTCCATCTGGCCTCTAAGCTTCCTTACAACCCAATCCCTAACCTAAATTTCTTGGCTTATACATTATTCCCCTCTTCATACAGGTCTAGAGCCATACTGGATTACTTTCTATTCTTCACGGATGATGTTCTTTATCCCATCTCTGTGTATTTGCACTGGTTGTCCCCTATGCAAAGCTCCAAATTTGCTCTTATATCTTGGATTTCCTAGTTTCCTTTGAGATGCAGCACAAGTGTTACTTTCTAGATAAACTCTTCTGATCTCTCCAGTTCTGTAAGCTTTTCTCACGAAACTGCTATGTATCAATCATGTCTATATTCATTATCTACTAATGGTAGAGGTCACTACCCATACATAATCTTGTGTCCCATCTTAGCATTTAAACTTCTTTTAAACATTTTCTTATTTTCTAAAAAGTTTAGTTATTAAATTAATTAATTTAGAATATTTTTCCATTGTTACATGATTCATGTTCTTTCCCTTCCATCCTCCCTTCCCCTCTCCGGTAGCCAATGAGCAATTCCACTGTGTCATCGATCAAGACCTATTTCCATATTATTAATATTTGCACTAGGGTGATTATTTAGAGTCTACATCCTCAATCATATCCCCATCAACCCAATGTGATCAAGCAGTTGTTTTTCTTCTGTGTTTCTACTCCTACAGTTCTTTCTCTGGATATGGATAGTGTCTTTTCTCATAAGTCCCTCAGAATTATCCTGGATCATTGCAATTTTTTTGATTTTTAAGATTCATTTTTTTTAAAGCCTGGAGCTCCAAGTTCTCTTTATCCTAACTCTCCCCTACTTATTGAAATGGTAAGAGATGTGATGTGAATTTTAGGTGTGAAATCATGAAAAACATATTTCCATATTTGGCAGTTTGCAAACAAAACAAAACCCAAACATAAAAGCAAGAAAAATAAGGTGAAAAAAGTATGCTTTAATCTGTATGCAGAGTTAATAAATTCTCTCTCTGGAGGAAGATAGTATTTTTCTTCAAGGGGCCTTTGGAATTGTCTTGGATCACTTTTCTGATCAAGTAGCTGTCTTTCACAATTGACCATCATTATAATCTTGATGCTAATGAATACAATGCCTTTTTGATTTTGCTCACTTCATTTTGTATCAGTTCTTGTAAGTCTTTCCAGGTTTTTCTGAAACCCTCCTGCTCAATATTTCTCATAGCACAATAGTATTCCATCTTGATCATATACCACAACTTATCTGGACATCCCTCAATTGCTGGGCATCCTCTCAATTTCCAGTTTTATTGAAAAGACCTGATATAAGTTTTTTATTTCTATTTATTTATTTTACAAAATAAGTCCTTTTCCCTTTCCTTTGATATCTTTTGGATATAGGGCAAGTAGTGGTATTGCTAGGCCAAAGGTTCTGCACAGTTTCTTAGTGCTTTGGGCATGGTTCCAAATTGTTTTTGTGAATTTTTGGACAAATTCATAACTCCACCAACAATGCATTAATGTGCCAATTTTTTTGCAGCCCCTCTGGCATTTCTTGTTTCCCTTTTCTATCATGTTAGCCAATATGCTATGTGTGAGGTGTTATCTGAAAGTCATCTTAATTTCTATTTCTCTCGTTATTAATGATTTATGGTATTTTTTCATGTGACTGTTGATAGCATGTAAGCTTCTTAAAGGAAGAGGCTATTTAATTTTTCTTTTTGAATATCCAGCCTTTATAAAGCATTTGTGCCATATACTAGGATCATAATACATCATTGTTAATTGATTTGATGGATAGAACTTAGGTCCTCTGATTCCATAGCCAGTGCTTTTTCCTGCTATACCACACTTCTTTCTATTACTTTCATTGCTAGTTCTTTGCAGAGTAATTGTAAGAACCAATTCAGGATCATATGAAAAGCACTTTATAAGTATAAATACTATATTAATGTAAGGTAGCAGTGGAGGTAGAGCAATGGATAGAGCATTAGAATATAGATCTGAGTTCAAATCCAGCTTTAGATTCTAGCTGTGTGACCCTGAATAAAATTGCTATTGGAGTGAGCTCCCAAATTACATCTCTGTAGCCTGAGAATCCCTTCATTTGTTCAAACTGTGAACATTTTTCATAGCTTATTTGACTTATTTGCCCTCATTTAGTTGGAAAACTGGGAATTTCTGGTTGACTCAGGCCTGTTTTCGTCAGTCATTGGGGTAACAAACTTAGGCAAACAACAGCATTGAAACACTAAACATTTAATGAGAACCTAATTTTTAAAATAAGACAAATATTATCAGCTATTTTTAAGAATGAGGGGATTGTTTTTCCATTTTCCCATCCTCTACCTCCAGATTCATTTTGGAGTGAATCAACTCAAACTCAAGCTTGGGTTCAGTCTCTCTGCAACTGGAAGGGACTGATGAATTGTCCTGAGGATGAAGATTTCAGTGAAGCGCTTGCTTGACTCCACATTCCGGGTCTCTCTCCTTGTGATTTCTGGTACTATTACTTCCATATCAGTCCCTGGTTGACCCAGGTGCTACTCCCCAACTCATTCACACCCTGTATTTATAACCAGTTTCCAAATCTTTTTTATTTTACCTTTACAATATTTCTCACAGATACCCTATTCTTTCCGCTCTTATAAACATGAGATGGTGAAAGAAGGAAGATATTTATATTGAGGGGAGTAAAGGGTAGACCAGTCCCTCTTCTTGACTATGTTGTATATTGGATGGTAGAAGAGAAGAAGCATCCAGCCTTGGGGAATGTGCTGAGATGTGATGCATTCTGGAGAAAGCTAGCTTTCAGAGATGAGGAGGTATGAGAAGAGGAGGTTTACAGTGGATGAAGTGGGGTGTTAATAACAGAGGAGTTTCAGAGGGCACAACAGAAAGGGAGGAGGGCAGAAGATGGGGGGTTAGAGGGAGACTAGTATTCAATATATATGGCAAGATTGTTAGGAGGAAATAGGTAGTCATTTCTGGTTGTAGCTCTTGGAGAAAGGCATTATGGCTAAGAGATCCTAAGGCAGTGATGGCAAACCTTTTAGAGATTTTAGAGACCAGGTGCCCAAACTGTTCATGCCCCATGTGGGCTCCCCCCTACCCCAGACAGGGGAGGGAGGAAGTGCTCCCATTGGGCTGCTGGGAAGAGGGGCAGGTGATGGGAGAAATGTCCTCAGTGGTGCGTGGAGTGGGGAAGGGAGCAGCCCCTTCCAGCAGGCTCTGGCATATGTGCCATTGGTTCACCAACATGGTTCTAAGACATGGCAGCCTAGAGCCTCCTTCTTCACTCCTATGAAGCAAAGCTCAGGGCAGTCATTCACTTCTAGTTCTTGCTCTCTTCAGAACCATCAGTCAATCAATTCAGTAACAAAGTCAAATAGATTAGCTGTTTGGTAAAGAAGATTAAATAGCCAATACAAGTAGCCAAAATTTTCATTTTCAATTGCTTTGGGAACACCATATGAGTACAACCTAATTTGTCTCCCATTTTCTTAATCATCTGAATATTTTGGATGAAAATTGTTTTTGTGTCTGAATTATACACATAATTATTTTCATCCTCCACTTTTTTTGATACCCCCGTACACCCTTAATAGGATAATAACTCATGTAAATAGTCTATGCATGGTTAAGAATGAGAATAAGAATGTTAGATTAATACATTCATTACGTCAGCAGTCTGTATTTTTCCATTCTTACTGCCATTGCCACAGCTCAGCTCCTTATTATTTTTCTTCTAGATGACTGCAATCATGGTCTTTATGGTCTCTTACAGTTTTAAATCTGTGATTTTAATAGACATTTAGCCAGCCTCCTCCTGGGACTTCTTCCCTTTTCCATTCATTCTTCATTTGGATGCCAGATTAATCCAATCATCTAGGTTTGAAGAAGAGCCCAGCTTGGGGCAGGTGTAGTATTCTAAACAAAGCTGGCAGGACATTCAGTGCTCTCAGGATGACCTTTTCAGCACTCAAACTCAGATTCATGCTTCAGTTTCCCTTGGTTGTTTTTAGAATTTCTTCTCAACTCTTTTTCAGCTCTCATGTTAAATACCATCATATCAACTATTTTTGCATATGGATAACTTGAGGGATCATAGATTTAGAACTGGAAGGGGCTTCAGCAGAGGTCACTTGGTCCAACCTCCCCATTTTACAGATTGAGAGACTGAGAATAAGAGAGAAGATGACTTGCCCAAAGTCACATAGGTATTTAGTAACAGAGCCAGGATCTGAACCCAGAATTTCTGACTAAAAATCTGAATTCTTTCTCTTCCAACCACTATTTGTTATTTCTTTGTTCCTCTTTTTTTCTAAGAAACCTTTTCTCAGGTAAGATTTGAGTTCAAAATGGGAAAGGACCTTAGCAGTCATCTTGTTCTATTCCTTTATTTCTCAATTAAGTATGAGGCCCATAAGGATTATATGATTTGTCCAAGGTCCCACAGGTAGTGGTAATAATAATGTAGTAGTAATGACATATTTGTTACTGAACTGAGCCTGAATCTGGAGATAGAAAGATCATATTCTCACATAATTAAGATCAATCTCTGCTGTCTGAGTAGTACTGCTCAATTCATTTCATTGCCCTGAGGGTCATTGGTGGCTTTCCATTGCCTATAAAAATAATACTAACAGTATGTGGTGTGGCGGGATGGAGAGAGTGTTAGTTTTGGATTCAAAGATAATTGTTTAAATCCCTACTCTTCCACTCATTTTCTGTGAGTTCTTGGACCCAGCACATCACCTTTGAGGCCTCAGTTTCCTCAACTATAAAAAGATAAAGGCTGGACTAAATGACATTTAAAAATTAAATTGTCAATTTTTTCCCAGATTATGTCCATACAATTTTCAATAATCATCATTTTCTGACATTTTGCAATACACTTTCTCTTCCTCCTTCCCATCATTCTTCCCATTCTCTCCAAGAAGGCATGCAATATGACACAGGTTGTACTTGTATTATCATACAATACATATTTCCATGTTTATCATGTTGTGAAAGAAGACACATATTGCTTACACTGGAGAAAAAATCATAGAGGAAATAAAGTGGAGAATGTCATACTTTGGTCTGCATTCAGACTCACCTGATCCTTCTATGATGGTGGATAGCCTTATTCATCATGAGTCCAGGACCCTTGAATTGCTGGTAATAGTTAAGTCATTCAGTTGATCATTGTAGTTTATTGCTATTACTGTGTGCCCTGGATGACTTTCTTAGCTCTGAGTTCTAGGAAGTGATGATCCTGGTATTTAAGACCCTTTACAATCTGCGTGCCTCTCCAGTATTACCCCTTAGCATGATTTTTCAGGTACTCTGCTCTAGGCACAATGGACTTGTGTCTTCTTCTGTGCTTGTCTGGTCTTTTCCCTTCTCTATGTTTCCAATCACATGGATTTTCTTTCCCATGCACTGCTCCCATATCTGTCTATTTTTTCATCAAAGCATTTATTAAGTATTTGCTATCTGCCCAAGACTCCTAAATGATGAAATGGCAGGGCTGGAGTCAGGAAGACTCATCAAATCTGGACTCAGATACTGACTATCTGTGTGACCCTGGACAAATCACGTAACCTGAATACCTTTGTTTCCTCATCCCTCAAATGAACCTGAGAAAGAAATAGCAATCCATTTGAGTATCTTTGCCAAGATAATTCCAATTGGGTTCACAAAAAGTCAGGCACAATGGAAAAAACTGCAGAACAACAATACAATTTGCTTGGTACTATTTATGAGCACTGGCAATACAAGGAAAGAACAAACACCAAAAATAAAAACTGGCTCTTGTCCTTAGTAAGTGTACATTCTAAAGTGAGATCATGTTACTCTCTACTCAGAAAACCCTAGAGGCTAATTGTTGCCTTTAAGATCCAGTCAAAACTCTTGTTTTGTACTTTGAAAATCTTTAGCCAAAAAAGGCAGAAGGAAGGAGGCTTCCGACCTCTCTTTCTGGACTTACTACATATTACTATCTTCTGTGCATTCTACAGTCTAACCAAATTGGCCTTCTGACTAATTAAAACCACTTCATATTGAAAGGGCTTCTAACTCAGAAGATTCTGTGATTCAGCTTGTTGTGAGAGGGCAGAATGAGAATAATGGGTCAGACTTACAGAATGGTAAATTTAGTCTTGATGTGAGGAAATTTTTTACTCATAGCTAGAGCAGTTAAAAGGCAATGGGCTACCTTAGAAAGTAGTGAAGGTCTTCAAGATAGCTTTGGAGGGGATGTTAAAGAGATTCTTGGTTAGGTATGCATTGGACTAGATGATCCATGAGAGTCTGTGATTTTGGCTTCTTTGCATAATTTCTTCCTTTTCTGTGTATGTATGTGTGTGTGTGTGTGTGTGTGTGTTTTTACTGTTTTTGTAATGAAGCCCCCCCCCCCCCAAATGCCATGGTGGAAGGATGGATATTCTATCTGTTCCATTTTCCCCCTTTGTTTATATAACCATAATCCATAAGAAAGTCTTCAAATTCCTACTAGATCCAGCACTATATTCACAAAACACTCCAACTTCAATTTTCCTTAGATGAGTAAAAGCAGTTTAATTAGGTTAGCAGAAATATAGTAAAATCAATGCTAGCAAGCAACGATTCCAGAAGTTTCAGCACATCTCAGTTCTTACTCCCAGGTGAAGTTTTACTCCCTATTTTTTCCTATATAGATCCTGAGCTGTAAAAAGAGAGATAAAGGAGTTCACCTGATAAATTTGTTCCCCCAATCTTGTACTACTATGGGCCTAGGAAGAAGTGACTAACAGTTATTTATAACACTTCCTAGAGAAATAAGTTGCATTGGATGGAACCAATATGGCAGAGAGTTAGTACCCTACTGGGCTTTGGGCTTCTCTACCTGGTGCAGATTGTTTTAGGAACCCAGCGGAGACTGACTCTACACCTGCTTTCTTCCAGGTTAACTCTATTTGTTGTGATTAATAGAAAAAAGAATGGAGAAGATTATTGTTGAATGGATCATAAAATTAGGAAAAGGGACCAGACATATGGCCATGTTAGTCTGTCTCTGCTGTTACCATTTGTTTTTGTGTGTTTTTACTCTTCAAATTGTAACCACTCTTGTATTTCACATAACCTCTACAAATAAGACTATCTCATAGGAGTTCATATACCCCTGGGTCTAATCATTCTGGTAAAAGGGGAAGTGAGGCTATATTAGAACACCAAAATAATGACAAAGTAATGACAACCCCTCCTCTTTACATTTAAAAATTTCATTTATTTATTTTTTGCTTTGAGATAATAGCTTGGGCTTAGAACAAAGATTTTCCCGAAGTGGAATTTTAAAAATTTGCCAGAACAGAAAATGGGTTAAATGAACATCTCAGTTGATTGCTTGCCAAAAACTAGACTGGACTCTGGGGTAGGGAGGAGCTGTCCACCATTCACTTTTTTTTGACTCCTATTTTTGCACCTTTTCCTCCTAATTCTCCTCAGTGTGCCTTCCCACATCCCCTCTCCAGTGTTTCTATGACTCCTTTGTTATCACTGAATTCAGGGTTTCTGGTCCCTGAATCTTATATGTGCTTTTGTGGAAGACAAATGTAAAACTCTCGGGTATATCATGATTAAATACATAGGCAAGAGTTCAATTGCAGGTTATTAATAGCAATAAGATTTTTTTTCTAGAAACTTTTTTTATTTGGTTTGTAGCAATAAAATCATAGTGAACTTATTCTAATATCTGGCAAAAGCCTCTTGATTTCCATATGATAGATGTTGATAGTTTTCCTGGAAATCATTTGAAATATTACCATTTTTCTTCCTTTCCAAGACAATTTAAAAGAGGTCATCATCGAAGCTTTTTAAGTTGATACAATAAGAAGACTCATTCTGGAGTCCGTAATGGATGTACCCTGTAGAAGATAATACTTTAAAGTACTTAAAAATCTCCAATGAGGGATCAGATCTAGTTAAGCAGGGGATTGGACTGAATCCCTTTTAAGATCTTTCAGCTTGAGGACTAGAATTCTCCAGGAATACATGCAACCTTTACAATATGCATGGTTTCCTTTGCTTTATACCACTCAAAGTGAGGAATTCACCAGCAACTGGTATGGTCTGGAGGAAAGAGAACTGGACCAGGAATTAGAAGAGACATTGGTTTGTGTCCTACCTCCTACACTTTAGTATAAACAATAACTTCTTCCCTTTGAGTCTCAGTTCCATTTGGATATTTTCCAGGATAGAGAACATCTTCTTTGAGCCTATCTGCCCCTAATCTGTGTCACTGGACAGAATATCCATGTATTTGTATCTGCCAGAGAGATTTAGATGATTTTAAAATAAACTTGAGAGACTTCTGGTTGGAGAAGGGATTTCAAGGGGACTATGTTTTACTTTCGATCAGCCAACATTGCAGTCAGTCAAAGAGGGACAGAGAAGTCTCAACATTAAATTCTGAAAACACAAAGGGAAGCAAGTCTAAAAAGGAGACAAGAAGAGTTGTTTGAAGGGACTGGTGGTGATTCACAGAGGACTCATTAATCAACTTAGATTTTTTAAAAGTTGTCTATAAAAGATAGAAAAGATCAGGACACAGTCTTAGAAGAATAGGTTCACAATGAACCAAGTATAGCAATCTAAGTTGAGAATGGGTCAAAGGGTTTAAAAATAATCTTGGGAAAAAGGAATATTAAAGAAGGGTTAGGGATGAAAACATAAGATTTATCACTTGTTTCTTTGGATATATATATATAACCCTTACCCTTCTATCTTGGAATCAATACAGTGTATTGGTTCCAAGGTAGAAGAGTGGTAAGAGCTAGCAATGGGGGTCAAGTGACTTGCCCAGGGTCACACAGCTAGGAAGTATCTGAGGGCAGATTTATAACTAGGACCTCCCATCTCTGGGCCTGGCTCTCAATCCACTGAACCACCTAGCTGCCCCCTGGGGGTATGTTTTGAGATTTTGGTTCTATGAGATTATTTATGTACTGAAATGAATAATATAGAAATGTTTTGTGTCATAATATGTATGTAACCCAGATTGAATTGCTTGTCAGCTCTAGGAGTGGGGGAGGGAAGAAGAGAGGGAGACAATATGTATCATATGACTTTGGAAAACGTAGGTGGGAATTTGTTATTAAAATAAAAAATTTAATAAAGAAAAAAAGAAGGGATAGGGCTGCTGCTCAAACTGGAAGAGACAAGGCTAACTGACAATAGAGAGAAGACAAAGATGCTCAACTCTCATCTTCCTTTAGTTTTCTTTGCTAATCAGTTAATGAGCACTTATAAGTTCTTATACCTTTTAGAAGAGGTGCTAAGTACTGGGGATGCAGTGATAAGCACAAGACAGCTACTGCCTTTGAGGAACTTAAAATCTAGTGGGGGAGATGACAAGCAAACAAATATATGTAAACAAGCTACATGCAGGCTAAATAGGAAATAATTAAAAGAGGGAAGGTTCTAGAATTAAAGGAGATAGGGAAAAGGCTTCATGTAAAGATGAGATTTTAAATACAGATGATAATTTTTGGACTAGAAAGGACAAAACAAAAATGTCTAATGGGGAACCAATATCCAGGAGAAGTAGGAAGTGTAGGATTAAAAATTAATATCCAAATACTCCAAGTGTTAGATTTTATAAATTTATTAATAATAACTTGAAGCAATAGGAAATTAACATTCTTGATAAAGAAAAGAAGCTTCCAAGGACTGCACACACAAGCAGGGCTGTGAGAGAGAGCATGAGCCGCCAGAGAAGAGAGAGAGAGCATGGATGGAGTTCTGCCCACTTTATTTACAAAACGTGAGGATGAAACATGGAAGAAAGGGAAAAGGATTCTGAGTAATGCAATTCATTAAAATTCAGGGGTACAAAATTTCTATTTACACAAAGACTTAGTTTTTCGTGTTTAAGCCCCCTGGCCCAGATGAAATATATTCTTAGATACTGACATGTCAGGGACACGTGAATTTCATACCATTGTCAGTGATATTTGAAAGACTATGGAGAACAGAAGTTCTGCTGGACTGTATAAGAGAAGATATTGCTTTGATTTTAAAAAAAGGTAAGAGAACATAATCTACACACTATAAACCCGTGAATTTGTAATGTAGGACTAGAGTGAACAACGAGAGCCTCATCTTTTGGAGCATATATCTCAGTGGTTCCCAAACTTTTTGGCTTATAGCCCCCTTTCCAGAAAAAATATTACTTAGCCCCCTGGAAATTAATTTTTAAAAAATTTTAATAGCAATTTATAGAAAAGATAAATGCACTTGTGGCCTTCACCGCCTCCCTGGATTGCTGCAGCCCCCACCAGGGGGCAGTGGTGCCCACTTTGGGAATCACTGATATATCTAGTGTGCTCTGCCTTCATGCAATAATGTGCAATTTCCAGGTGGACTTTGGATTATATGCATGTTATTCTATCTCATCTTTTTACAATTTGTTGTTGATTTAGAACTGAAAATGCTTAAAAAAACATTAAGTAAAGGAATCAAGTTTTCTATTTCCTGACTGTATATGAATTAGGAGTGCTAGTCCATAGCACTCTGCAGGGAAGAGACATTCTAGATTTTTTATCTCCTCACCTAAGCTGCCAACATATGGTTCTGTGCCTGACAGGGATGTTTCTCTCTGTGTCTACCCTTTTCTCTTCTTAATGTAGAGCATTGGAGATGGAATCGCTGTAGCTGTGATGTGAAATTCAAAACATCAAGGGAGCAAGCTAGAGGTTTGGTTGCTGCAGTCAATGGGAGATTTTATGGACAGATGAGACTGGTGAGGGGTGAAATCTTGAGTCTTTGCCTTCTTGATCAAACATAGAATTGGATCGAAGGCAGCCAAGTCATAGAGAATCATCCAGATGGACCATATTTGGCATAAATATTAGGTTCTTCACATTTGTGGAGACCTACTGGAGAGATTCTCTACCTAGAACTTTAGTCAACAAATTTCCTAGTTTGGGGATCCACTAGGGAAAAAATTGGTGATTTTCTTCTTTGTTTTTAAGATACAAATGTATAGTTAGTTTTTTGGTATTATGTCAGAATAATCTCTTTAGGATAACTTTGATAGAGATGAATGTGTAAGAATGGAAACCTGTTGTAATTCAGAACCTTGTACAACTATTGATATTGATGCTAATATGAGAAGAATGGATTTTGTAATATTTCCTTAGTTCAGCTACCAACATATAACTATATGCCTGGTAGGGGTGTTTTCTGTCTCTGTTGTGTCTATTTTTTCTGTTCTTAAGTGAAGAACTGAAAATGGAATAGCTATAGCCGTGACCTCATGAAATTCAAAAGGTTGAGAACAAGCCACCAGAGATTTGGAACCTTTATGTCAATATAATTAGTTTCCTTTGTAACACTATGTATTTCATTTGTATGTTTAAAATATATTTTTGATAGAAGGTCAATATGTTTCACTAAATTATCAAAGGATTCTGCAACATGAAAATGGTTAAGAAGCCTAATCTAAATAAATATTCCTTCTTTTTTTGCCTGACACCCCCTCCTTTTTCTGGACTCTTTTATGTCTAGAATTTTTCAGAATAAAAATTTTCACATTTTATGGTAAAACTGATTTCTCTGCCTGTTGTATCAGAAAACTACCAGATATACCTGATTAAGATTCCCTATGCACCTTTCCTTATAAAACTTCAAGCCCTCATCTTTAACCTTTATGAAGTGATGATCAATCCCACTAAATCCATCAAAACCGGAGGAAGAAGTAAATCCAAGAAGCAGCCCCTCAAAGGATCATTGTAATTTTCTTCCTCCTCCCTGGTTATCTTTTTCTAGACTTTGCTTTTCATATTTTGAAGGCATTATCTGCTACCCCCTTTTGAGCACAGGGTAGGTCATACCTAATTTTAGAGGCATTGGCTCTTGCCCTAATTTTGGGAGGTGAATGCTGCCCTAGAATCTTTTCTCCTATGTTCTCAGCCTTAGGCACTACCAGCTAAGCCATATAGAATGAGATAGGAATTGGACCTATGATTTCATTGGTATAGAGTCCTCTTGGATGAGGAAAGTCCCTTTCTTAGTGCCCTTTAACATCTTATCTGCAACATATAATGTTAGAGTTGCGTACTGCTCTAAGAAGTTAAATGACTTGCCTAGGGTCACACAGTCAAGTGTCAGATCTTGAACTTGACCCCAGTTCTTCCTGGTTATGAGGCCAACTCTGTATTTACTATGCTATAATTGCTTTTAAACTTGAAAAATAAATATCTATTGCTTTCAGCATAGAATGTCTGATCAGTTCTTCTGGACATATCTTTTAAGTTTGGGATGGACAGCTTTGCATACATATACTTTCTATTTAATGAATGTGTAGCCTAAACTGGTGCAGTAAATTGAATTTTGTAGCCATTTCAATTTAAGGTGTTGGGCATGAAAACTCCTCTCCTCCCCCTCTCACAATATTCTAAACTACCTAAAGGATATATTCTCCAGCAGACAACTAGCCAAAGAATTCTAGTGTATAGTTATTCCCCTCTTCAGGTCTTTTCCGTAATTGCCAATTTGTTCTAACTTAAAAGCTCAATTTCAGATGAGATTTGGAGAGTTTGCGAATGAATAGAACCAAAGGTTGACTTCTTTCTTGTCAGTCAATTTCTTGACCTTGTCTACACCCAGCAGCAAGTAATATTTCTTGGAAATTACAAGGCAATATCTGACAACCATCCAAGTCTGGAAAAAGCTAAAAATCAAAGTTGCTGCTGAAAGCCTCCAATTTGTGATTCATAGGAGGAACAGGAGTAGATGGTGGCTTGGGTAATAGAAGGATAATTCAAGGACTTCAGAAAATAGCTCAAATCTTGAAGGGGTTCAAAGCTTCTTAATACCACTTGATAGCAGGACGAAATAGAAAGATATGCAGTCTTTGTCTTTGTGGTTTGTTTTAATATGAGACCATCTAGGCACTGGCAGAATTTGATTTGGAAAACAGTTTTATGGTGGCTCATTTTTATTCATTTTCCATCCAAAGGCAAGCAAGTAGTGCAGTGGAGAGAGCATGGGCCTGAAGTCAGGAAAAACAGTTCAAATCTAGCCCCCATAAATTACTAATTATGTGTCTCTGGGAAATTCTTTTTGTCTTCTTTCTGCCCCAGTTTTCTCAATTGTAAAGTGAAGATAATAATGATACCCACATGCTAGGGTTATGAGGATAGAATGAGATATTTGCAAAGTGCTTAGCACAGTGCATGGCATGCAGTAGGAACTTAATAAATGCTTCTTTTCTTCTCTAAATGTTTCATCTTGGCTGTCATTTTAACTGACAGTGTAACTTTGGGCAAAGTCATTTAACCTCGCTGATGCTCAATTTTCTACCTTTCCTGTCTTCTAATACCCTTTCTCTATGATATACTCTGTAATCTAGTGACACTGGATAGCCTCCTTGCTATTCTTCCCACAAGATATTTAAATTTTAGACTCCAGGCATTTTATCCATTCCTGGAACTTTTTATCTCTTGATTTCTCTGACTTGCTTCTTGGCTAAAGTCCCACCTTCTCCCTGTTCTGGAGTCAGTAAGACCCAAGTTCAAATCCAGAATCCAACACTAGCTATGTGACCTGGGCAAATCACTTAACCTCTATTTATCTCAGTTTCCTCATTTGTAAAATGAAGATAATAATAATATTCACCTCCCAGGGGGTGTTGTAAGGCTCAGATTAGATAATAACTGTTAAGTGCTTGGAACATAGTAAGCACTAGATAGACAGTAGCTGTTATTCTTATTCTTTTGGACATGATCTAATTTATCCTGCATATATTTTGTTTGTACATAGTTGTTTACATGCTGTCTCTCTCATTAGATCAGGAGCTCCTTGAGAATAAGTATTGGTTTTTTTTCCTCTTTGTGTCTTCAACATTTAGCACAGTTCCTGGCACACAGTAGTGCTTCATAAATGCTTGTCAATTTGACTTTCTCTATGTGGTTAATATTCTCTGCCATGAATGTGTTGGGGGACTTTTTGAAGGCTTAAATAACATCATATCTGTAAAGAAATGCGCATTCTTATATCTGTACAAATCTATAAAGATAACCTACTACTATTAGTGATTTAACATTTTCATAATCTTGATCATGGGCTTTTCCTCCACTAGTTCGGAATGCAACCCCACCAAGTCTTCCCATTTCATGTGATTCTCATCCATGTGTTTCCTTAAACTATTTATTTTTTAAGGAGTGTTTTTAATGGGAGAAACATACATTATATATAATCTGTACAAATGTATACATCAATTAAATACAAAAAAGATACTGTAAATAACAATAAATTTTGTTGTTCAATTCTTCCAAGTCTTGTCTAATTCTTCATGACCTCATTTTGGGGATTTCTTTTTTTAAATTAATTAAATTAATTAACTGAGAATATTTTCCCATAGTTACATGATTCATATTCTTTTCCTCCTCTTCTCCCTTCCCCTTCCTGGAGCCGATGAGCAATTCCACTGGGTTTTACATGTATCATTGACAAGACCTATTTCCATATTATAATTTGCAATACAGTGATCATTTAGAGTTTATTTCCCCAATCATATCCCCATCGAACTATGTGACCAAGGAAATGTTTTTTTTCTGTGTTTCTACTCTCATGGTTCTTTCTCTGGATGTTGATAGCCTTAAACTCTTTATTGATGACCTATTCAATCTCTGGAGATCTTCCTCTATTTTACAGTTTTGCAGTTCAGAATTCCTATGACCTATTTATTATCTTTCATTCTAACTCTAAGACTAGCCTACTTCCTCTTCTGGCAATTCATATTCCTGAATTCAGGAACATCTTTCATTGGGGTTATCTTTAGTAATAGGCTACATACAGTTTGCTAACATGTTTTTCTATTGCTTTTTGGGTTACCTTCAATTTTGGTTTTCCTGAGACTATGGTGTTCCATAATTCAGATATTGGAAGAATGTTAGTGTTAAAGAGATGGTGTTTTGAAGCATTGAGAAAAGTGAAGTTATTTGAAGTGTTGTATAATCTCTCAAATAGGATCCAATCTGATTTCCTCTTTATCTTCCTTCAGTTGAATTATGAAATCAACTAACTGTCCATTTACAGCACAAATAAAATAATTATTTATATTAATAGTCCATTACAATGGGATGTCCATGGTATTATATATGTATATATAACATATATATGTTATAATTTGGATGATATGTAATATGTATTGCTTAATTTTTCCAGTGTAGTTGGTTAAATGGACTCTTTTGAGTGACTGGAACTTTTATCGAAGAGTTTCTGTAATTATTCAAGACTTGACTCAATCAACTCAGTGCAATATGAGAAGAATCATATTTATATAATCTTGCCATTGATATAGGTAAGCCTTCTTTTCTTCCTACTATCTTCAGGACAACTTCCATGTTGGTGAGCTCTTTAGACAAACATATACTTCCCTATTTTATGCATTGTTGGAATGGATTCTTAGTAGATTGTTGAACAAAGTGAACTTTGTGGTTATATTATATTAGTTTTTATGATTTTAATATATTTACAGAAGACATTGTTTGAGGAGGTCTTTATGACTATATTTTGTGGCAGCTAGATGTTTCAGTGGATAGAGAGGCAGACCTGGAGACAGAAGGTCCTGGGTCCGAATCTGGCCTCAGACTCTTCCTAGGTATGTGACCCTGGGCAAGTCACTTGACCCCAATTGCCTAGCCATTGCTGCTCTTCTGCCTTGGAACCAATACTTAGTATTGATTCCAAGACAGAAGGTAAGGCTTTATTATATTTTAAAGACAGTATTTTGTTCTACTAAGTCAAAATAGTAAACAAGCTTTTAAAATTTAATTTATAATAGACATAGCAGGACCTTATTCTCTATGCCTCTTAGAAAATGTTGTGTAAGATGGTTCCTCCCCCCCACCATGTTTTGATCAAACAAATACTTTCTATGTGCATTGACCATTTCTCATCAAATTCTCTGAGATGAGAATGACCCAGTTATTTTTGATGTGTAATCTTGGTGCCTCTTTTATGTTAATAGGACTGTTTATGTTTTTTTTTTCAACTCTTGAAGTCTTCCACTCTTTCGAGGACTCAAAAGTCAATCCTAGAGTATTTTAAAGATGATGTTGATTTTCTTTTGTGTATGTTTGTTCAGATCAAGCTGTTCACCCCAACTTCCCAATGTTCTTTTCCTCATCCTTATATGGTACTCAGTGGTAGGTTCATCTCACTGATAAGATGAATGAATCCCTGTAGAAACACTGGCAACCCTGTTCCTCTTAAGTAACACAGTTAATATCAATGTTTCTACAGCTGCCTAAAACGTAGACTCCTTAGACTTAGACTCCTTAAAAGAGTATGTGGACGGACAGAATTCCTTTATATAATATTGGCTTCCCCTAATGTCTCCTCTGATGATTCATTGTCATAGCCCTGAGTTCTAGAAGTGGGGCACAGGCTTTGTCAGACTTTTCAGGCAAGAAGAACTTCAGTGATGATCTTGACAACAGACTGTGTGTACTGTTCAAAGGCCAGACAGTTAATTTCTATAAATTTATGAAGTCGACTAAATCACATTAAAGATTCTTTAAAATAATTGTATGACTTTATAAATTGTGGTCACAAAGTTTCAGGGATGTAAATCCCCCAAATTAACCCTTAATGAATCCCTTTCATTTTCCCCCTGAGATGCCATATTCTCCAGGCCCAGATGTAGCAGCTGAGGATATTCCACTTAATCAAGATAAGCTGTGAGCTCGGCATAACCATAGTTTGTTGAGTGTATCTACTCTGAATGATTTCTGCAGCTGCTAAAAATCACTGAACTGGCTCAAACCAGCCAATCTGAACTGGTCCCTCCACTGGAGGTTGAATAAACTTGCATCTGCAGAAACCACATCCAAGTGATGGTGACTAAATATGAATTGACTCTTAGATACTGGGAAAACTCTACTTTTTTGCTGAGCTAACTGCCACTGCTGCAGGCATTCCCTACTTTCTTGATTTTTGTTTTGCTACAACTATTTATACCAAGACTAAACCTTGTTACTTTAAGTGTGGTCATGAGATCGGACCCTGATATATCATGCCTAGTTTTCTTTCCTCCAATAGAATAAAGATTTTTCTTATAACCTTTTGTAAGCTGTCAGTTACTCTATTTTCTAGAGTTTAACAGAAGTAAAAAGGCAACATAGAACAGAGGGGAATGTGGGACTTGGATTCAGATTTTCAGTTCTGTTTCCAATATTTATTAGCTGTGTGATTATAGTTAAATTACTTGACCTGTCTAGGCCTGTTTTCTCATCTATAAAACAGAAATAACCATAACCCTTATGTAAAGTTCTTTGTAAATTTTAGGGTACTACTTTTTGGGGGGATGGGGATCTGGATATATGAATTCCTTAGGGCATAGCACTACCAGTGTGACAATTCCTTTCATCAATGCAGGTCAGTCTAAGAAAGGTGTTTAGACACTGGGAGATAGTGATTTGTCCTAATATCTGGTACCAGATATTACCAATATAAGTTATGTTTGTGATGCAACACATGAAGTTGGCATAACCTCTCTGTGGCCCTTTGTATACACTAGGCACAAGAGGTCCCATGAGTAAGCCTTTCAGAAGACACAGTTGTTTATGCTGCTTCTATTGTATTTTGTCAATGAATTTATATAGAAGAGATGAGAGGAAAATCAGCTTGGGAGCTTATATTATTATCAATGTGTTATTTCTTTCTTTTCGGATGAGACTTTGCTTGTTGATATGGTCAATTATGTGGATGGTTTTCCTAATGTTGAACCACCCTTGCATTCCTGGTATAAATCCCACCTACCTGATCATCATGATTAACCCTCTTGATCACAAGCTGGAATCTTTTTGCTAGTATTCTATTTAAGCTTTTGCATCTATGTTCATTAAGGAGATTGGTCTGTAATTTTCTTTCTCTGTTTTTGATCTCCCTGGCTTTGGAATCAGTACCATATTTGTGTCATAAAAGGAGTTTGGTAAGACTCCTTCTTTGCTTATCATATCAAATAATTTGTATAGTATCGGGATTAATTGTTCTTTGAATATTTGATAGAATTCACTTGTGAATCCATCAGGCCCTGGTAATTTTTTCTTAGGGAGTTCTTTGATGGCCTGTTCAATTTCTTTTTCGGATATTGAATTATTTAAGTATTCTATTTCTTCTGCTGTTAATCTAGGCAATTTATATTTTTGCAAATATTCATCCATATCACCTAGATTGCTAAATTTATTTCCATGTAATTGGGCAAAATAGTTTTTAATGATTGCCTTAATTTCCTCTTCATTAGAGGTGAGGTCTCCCTTTTCATCTTTGATACTATTAATTTGATTTTCTTCTTTCCTTTTTTAAATTAACCAGTACTTTGTCTATTTTATCTGTTTTTTTTAAAATACCAGCTTCTAGTCTTATTTATTAATTCAATAGTTCTTTTACTTCCAATTTTATTAATTTATCCTTTGATTTTTAGTATTTCTAATTTAGTTTTCATCTGAGGATTTTAAATTTGTTCATTTTCTAGTTTTTTAAGTTGAACGCCCAATTCATTAACCTCTGCCCTCCCTAATTTGTTAATATATGCACTCAGTGATATAAATTTTCCCCTTAGAACTGCTTTGACTGCATCCCATAGGTTTGGGTAAGATGTCTCATCATTGTCATTGTCTTCAATGAAATTATTAATTGTTTCTGTGAGTTGTTCTTTCACTAAATTATTTTGGAGAAGCATATTATTTACTTTCCAATTAGTTTTTGGTTTGCTTCTCCATGTATTCTTACTAATAACTATTTTTATTGCATTATGATCTGATAAGGTTACATTTATTATTTCTGCTTTTTTGCATTTGTTTGCCATGTTTCTGTGCCCTATTACATGGTCTATCTTTGTGAATGTTCCATATGCTGCTGAAAAGAGGGTGTATTCCTTTTTGTCCCTATTTATTTTTCTCCATATATCTATTAACTCTAATTTTTCTAGGGTTTCATCCACCTCTCTTATCTCTTTCTTATTTATGTTTTGGTTTGATTTATCTAGATCTGATAGCGGAAGGTTGAGGTCCCCCACTAGTATGGTTTTGCTTTCTATTTCCTCCTTGAGCTTCTCTAGCTTCTCCTGTAGAAGTTTGGAAGCTATTCAGTTTGGTGCATACATATTGAGTACTGATATTTCTTCATTGTTTATACTGCCTTTTTTTATACTGCCTTTTATTAGGATGTAGATACCTTCCCTATTTCTTTTGACTTTATCTATTTTTACTTTGGCTCTTTCAGAGATCATGATAGCCACCCCTGCCTTCTTTTTCTCATTTGAAGCCCAAAAGATTTTGCTCCATCCTCTTATTTTCACTCTATATATGTCTGTCTGTCTGTCTCATGTGTGTTTCTTGTAGACTACATATGGTGGGATTTTGGTTTCTAATCCACTCTGCTATTTGCTTCCGTTATATGGGCAAGTTCATCCCATTCACATTAAGAGTTATAATTATCAACTGTGCATTCCCAGACATTTTGATTCTCTCTCCTAGTCCTGTCCTTTCTTCTTTCACTGTTTCCTTCTATACCAGTGTTTTGTTTTTAATCAGTTCCTATAATCCCCTCCCTTGTTGTACTTCTCTTTCTCCCCCCTCCCTTCTTATTCTCCTCTTATTGTTCTTTAAAGCCATGTGGCACTCCCTCCCATGCCCTCTCCCTCCCTAGTATTGCTTCCTTCCCTACCAGTCTATTTATTACCTTTCTACTTCTCTAAAGGGCATGAATCAATTTTATGCCCCTATGGATCTGATTGTTCTTCTCTAAGCTGATTTCAATGCACTGAAGTATTGAATATTTCCTCTCTCTAACCTCTTTACCCTTACAGTGTATTGTTATTTTTCCCTGTTGGTCCCACGCGCTTCTTTATGGAATATACATTTATTTCTTTTTGTTTGTTTTCTATTTTTCTCATTATTATCTTCTCCCCCCCAGTTTTGTATATAATTATACCTACCTACATATATATATATATATATATATATATGTATGTATGTATTTATATATTGCTTGACATTTCATCCTATTTGTCCTTGTTCCCTCTATGTAAATTTCTTCTAGTTACCCTGTTGGTAATAATAATTTTTAATATTTGCCAGTACCTTCTTTTCTATTTGGGATATAAATTGATTGAACTTGTGTCCCTTAAAGAAAAGAATTTTTTTCTCCTCCCCCCATTCTCTTAATTACCTTATGTTGATTCTCTTGAATTCTGGGTTTGGGCAGCAAACTCTCTAAGTCTGGTTTTTTTTCTTGATGAATGTTTGGAAGTCCTCAATTTTATTGAATGACTGTACTTTTCCCTGCAATAATATAATTAGTCTTGCTGTATAGTTGATTCTTGCTTGTAGACCCAGTTCTCTTGCTTTCCTGGAATATTGTGTTCCATGCCTTCTGATCCTTCAATGTAGATGCAGACAGATCCTGTGTTATCCTAACTGTGGTTCCCTGATATCTGAATGAGTTCTTTTTAGCAGCTTGTAATATTTTTTCCTTGGTCTGGTAGTTTTTGAATTTGGCTATAATATTCCTGGAAGTTGTCAGTTGTGAATTAAATGTAGGAGGTGATCTGTGGATTCTGTCGATTTCCTCTTTTCCCTCTTGTTCAAGAATTTCTGGGCAATTTTCTCTGATAATTTCTTGAAAAATGCTATCTAAACCTTTTCTTTTATCATGATGTTCTGGTAAACCAATAATTCTTAAGTTGTCTCTTCTAGCTCTGTTCTCCAGATCTTTGGTTGAATCAATGAGGTGTTTCATATTCTCCTCAAATTTTTCATTTTTTAAATTTTGTTGAATATATTCTTGCTGCCTTGTGAAGTTATTTGCTTCTCGTTGTTGAGTTCTGTTTTTTAAAGACTGGCTTTTTGGTCATCCTTCTCTTTCTGGTCTGACTTTCTTTGTAGATCATCTTTTGCCTTCTTTGTTTCATTTTCAAGCTGGCCAGTTCTGGCTTTTAAGACTTTATTTTCTTGTTTTAGATTATGTATTTCCTTTTTCAAATTGCCTTCGGCCTCTCTTGATAGCTTTTTGAGTTCCTGAAGTTTTTGAGTTGAGTATTAAATTCTTGAGTTAATTGAATTTTTAGATCTTCCAAAGCCTGTGTCCAGTTTGCTGGAACTATGTCCTCTTCTTCTATTTCTGTTTCATTTTCTCTCTTTTCACTTCCTTGAAAGAAGGTGTCTATTGTCATTTCTTTTCTCTTTTTCTGTTGCTTACTCATATTTTTTCCCTTCCTTGTTCTGCTAGTTTGAGCAGATGTATTTAATGACCTTTGATGAAAGATTCAGCTGATAATGGAGGTTTGTAGTTACTTTCTCTGTCCTCTGATGACTTCTCCTCTGTCCAATTGTTGGGATTAACCCTCTATTGATTGGATTAATCTTACTGCTTTAATCTGCCCTGAGGCTAAAACCTCAGGGGGAGGGAAAAACAAACAAACAGAAGAAAAACCAAAAAAAATGTGGGGGGACAAGAAGGAGCATTTTTTGCTGAATTGAGCTCTCCAGCAGTGGGGAACCCCTGCGCTGTCTGCTGTGTTTGATCTGGTTTTCTTTCCTCTTGAAGCCCTGCGTTCTCTGTCTCGGTATGAGGAAGCCAAGCTGTCTGTGGTCTGGAGTTTGGTTCTAAGCTACCATCTTCTGGGCATTTTTTCTGTGTTTCTCTGGTTTTCTCCTCCAGTCACCTCTCCAGTGCCTGTGTTTGACTCCCTGAGTCCAGTGCCAGCAAGGCCCTCTCTCCCAACTGGTGTGCCCACCGGCTCTGAGGTTTCCTGGGCCTCTGGAGACTCCCCACAGCTTGTGGGGGAGGCATCCTGGGATTCTGGGATTCCCCTTCTATCCCCTCAGACAGGACAGTTCAAGAATTGAAGCCTTTTTCTTGGCATACCTCTTTAGTTATGCTGCAGTAAGGTTCCCCTGCTCTGTCCCCTTATTAGATTTGGTCCTCTTATTGAAGCGCATTGTTTTCTATCTCGGTGTGTAAGGGTGAGGAGGTTTTAAGATTCACTGGGTCTAAGCCATCATCTTCCCAGAAGTCTTGATTTGATTAGCTTTGATTTCTTTATCTGAAAGTTGCTCATTCATATCCTTTAGCCATATGTCAATTACGGAATGTAAGACAGTTCTTTTTGCAGTGTTCAAAAAAAATGGTGTGGCAAATATTTAATAAATGCCAACTATATTTCAGGGACTGTGCTAGGTACAGAGGGCACAAATATAAAAGTGAGCTAATATTTGCCCTCAGGGAACTTACCTTCAACTGGATGAGCAGCAAGGGCATGTAGAGAAGAAATAGCTTGAAATAAGAATGAGTTTAATTCACTGGGGAGGTAGTATATTGATGGTATAGGAGGGCAGTCCAGGAAATGAAAAATCCAAGTCAGAAGGTGGTTGCCATCCTCTGTGGCAATGTAGAAGAGAATGACAGTAGTTAAGATCTCAGGGTTTGGGTTGGGGTTGGGGAAAGTGGGACAAGTCCTGGTCAAATAATTTGGTTAGTCAAGAGTTTGGGGTCAGGGTCTTTGTAGGATTACAGGTTTTGAAATAGGGAAGGTAGAGGTCTTTCAAAGATTTAGAGCTGAAGGGAAATCTAGGAAGGTTGGTATAAAAGTCAGAGCACTAGGTTTATTGTTTAAAAAATTGGATTTGAATCTCAACTCATACCTTTTGGAAGTTAAGCAAATTGTATAACCTCTCTGGACTGTACTTTATTAATCCTTAAAATTAGAGTCCTGGAAGAGATGCTTCTTTTTAGCACTAATTTTATAGTCCAACCCATTAAATCCATTAAATGGATTAACTCATAAAATCCATAAAAATCCATTAAAGTGATATGGACAGTCATACAATGTTATTAAATGGCTAAGATGGGACTCAAATCTTTTCTCTCTTATTCTATTCAATGTTCTTTCTACTACATGAGACTGATATTCTTTTACATCTGTGCTACCCTAACCCACTTGTATTCCTTAGGAGCTTATAAAGCCATATGAACACAAGGATAGTCATTCATTTCTTAGCTGAAGAACCTTTCCTTAGTTTTGGGTTTTAGGAATGTCACTATGACTAGTAAGTTGTTCTATCTTGGTTGTACCTGCTAAGAATAGACCTATGAAACAGGACTTTTTCATTTTTATTTTTCTTTATTATCTTTACTTTTCAAGTCTAGGCAAATGGAGGAGCAGGAAATCTAAAGTCTCACAATATTAGAAATTGACACTGGGACTATAAGAATTTAGCACTGAACATTTCTGGCTTCTTTTGGAACCCTTTTCCATTCCTATGGCTGAGTCAGATATAGAGACAGTGGATCCAATCTATGGTCATTAAAAAATCGGAACAAGGGAGAATTGCATCTAAATAACCTTGAGGCTTGCATCCCCAATTTCCTATTGGACATTATGAACTATATATCATTTAGGCATTCTAAACTCAACCTACTCAAATCAGTACTTATTATATTTTCTCCCAATTCTTTTCTTCCTAACTTTCCTATTGCTGTAAAGCAAGGCTTGCAACTTCAGTGTCATAATCATTCTTTTCAAGTCCTGCCAGTTCTTCCCAAGTAATGTGGTTGGTGAAAGACAAAATGAATGAAGAAACAAAAGTTTAAACCTCTAAGAATATCAAGTTATTAAGCAATGCATGGGCAACTTCCCAACCAATAGGGACCAGACCCCTTCCTCAGCTTAGGGCTGGACCAGAGTTTTGGGAGAGATAGATTTGTATATATTAAAAACAATTGATCAAATAAAGTCAATCTATTAAAAGGAAGCAATACATTAGGTGAACTGATTTCTAACTGATGAAAGGTCAGGGACTTTCCAAATTAGGAAGGGGAGAGCAAACGGGTGCATTTCCCCGAATTCAGAAAGGGAGGTATTCCACTCCCCCCAAGTGTCTATAACCAATCAATGCAACACGGAAACAATAATGGGTTGATCAATATGGGGCCAGTTTTCAGATAAGACATGTAGGTTTCTTGAAACATATACAATTGTAAGAAAACTCCTTGTATCAGTCCTTGCATCTGACTGGGTTTCTGATCAGAACAACCTAGGTCAGTTAAGGGTCTCTAAGTAGATGGTACAGGCGGTCCAGTTTCTCAGCTATTCAGGGCTAGGATCAAACAATGTGACAGAATTCCACCCCCTTTCCCCAATTCCTACAATTGAATAAAGTTTTCTTACTGGGTAGAAATTGGACTAAGCTCATAATTCAATAGAAAGGGAACTGAGCTAGCTCCAGAATTAAATCGTAAGATGGAGTCAGTATGGTTCACTCATGCCCCACTACCACTTGCTGCCCCTCAATTCCCTCAGTATACACATATATTTTCATGGGGAGCTCTTTTTAAGCCTGCAGCCTTAGTAGCCTGAAGTAGGCTGTCATTATGCCATAATAGTATCTCCATAAATGCTGCCCTTTGGAGGAGAGTGTGGTAGAGCAGGATCCATGGATCTGGAGCCAGAGGCTCTTGGTTTGAGTTCAAGTTCTGTTGTGTACCAGCAGTCTTACCTTGAGTAAAACACTTAAACTCCCTATGCCTCAGTTTGCTTATCTATAAAATGAGAGTATAGGGCCCCTGAAATGTCCTCCTGCTTTATTTCTGATTGTCCTATGAGAGGAAAATTGTCATAATTTAAAGATTGTAGATGGTGGTTTTGCTTAATATTCTTTTTGCAAAGGTGCTGTCCATGTCTACCCATCCATCCTTACCTTATTTTTTTTAATTTCCCTTATACAACTCTTTCCTTTCCTGGATCCACACTCAGAATAAGCTTATAATTCAATATTTATAATCATGGAGTGGATGTTGTTATATCACAGAATTACCCTAATCACAACTTGGCTCAGGTATCTACCAGATCATTCCAATAGAGTGCTGCTGGGTGATGAGCATGCCAGCTGCTCTGCTCTGCTTCAGTTACAACCCTTGACCATTGTCCATTCTGTGGGAATATTTCACAGTACTGGAGGATCAACCCAGGCTGGCCCAACCTTATGGGTTGTTGCCTGGTAACCATGACTCCTGCTATTCTTGCTATGAATTTGAAATAAGCTTTTGTTATTCTTACATGGGTCCTTTCAAAAAAAGTATTTTCCTTTGTAAATGGCCATATGCAATTTATAAATTTATAAAAACCTAGTAATCCTCTGTGAGTAAAGATGATAGAATTTAGCCTACTATTTAAAGACTATAATTAGGAGCCTAAAGTACTAGAATTTATTCTTTAAAACAGTTTTTAGAAAAATTAAATCTCTTACTTTAGCATTAAGGGCTAGGTTAAGAGACTTGCCTAGGGTCACCCAGCTAGGAAGCATCTAAGGCAAAATTTGAACCCAGGACTTCCTGCCTCACGGCCTGGTTCTCTCTTTATTGAGCCCCCTATAGCTACCCAAGGATTTATTCTTATATTCAATAATGAATAGCTATAGAATTTAAGTTGTGTTTTTCTGCAAAGCTATATTTATTTTTGAGTCAACATAGTGCTTCTTTGTGGTTCCTATTGTTTTTTAAACCCATCAAGATGATGCATAGCCCTACTGATAATGGAAATGGGTTGTTTCTGGCCAGCTGCTAGGGATAGGTCAAATGAGTATGCCTGGATTTCCCAACCCTTGCTGTTCTCAATAACAGAATATTTTTTTTTTCATCTCCCATTGCACTCATAAAACCATTAGGTATTGGGGAGAGATAACAAAGTAAGAGTTGGAAGGAACCTCAGAGAACATCTGGCCCAATTTCTAAGGGCATTTTAAAATGCAATTTCTAACAGTTTCTGTTTCAAAGAATCCAGTAAGGGGATGCTTCACTTCCTAAGGCAACTCATTTCACTTCCAGATAGCTCTGTTAATTAGGAGATATTTTCCTCAAGTAGAAAATCAGAATACAGTTAATCCCTTTATCACATAACAACCTTTCAGATACTCGAAGGCAATTACTACACT
Organism: Gracilinanus agilis; assembly: GCF_016433145.1. Taxonomy (NCBI): domain Eukaryota; kingdom Metazoa; phylum Chordata; class Mammalia; order Didelphimorphia; family Didelphidae; genus Gracilinanus; species Gracilinanus agilis. The sequence goes on along the minus strand of NC_058130.1, from coordinate 84,514,429 downwards.
CTCACTGAGCAGAATCTTCTCCTGGCTACACACTCTCAGTTGCTTCAGTGGTTCCTCATTTGTTATCATCTCCAGGGCTCTTATCATCAGGGTTGCCCTCCCCAAGACTCATTCCATTTTGCAAATGTCCTTCCTAAACAATTTCCCCAGGAGTAAGCACAAAACTCCAGATATGGTCTAACTGAGTCAGCAGAATTAGTTCTCAAACCTCATGGATCCCCACTCCACAACTCTCTGCTCTGTCCTCTTCTTTCCACTCACATCATGGTCACCCCTCTTTAGATCCTCATCACCCTGTCGCCTCTAGTATTATAATCCCATCCTTGTTAGCTTTTCTTTAGTCTACATTTTCTTTAGTTCCTAACCTAATCTTTCTAAGGCACTAGGCTGACCATGTCATTTACATGCTCAAAATATTGTATTTTAGGATAATGCTAATAGTTCAGAATTTTTTATTTACATCAAGCCTCACTTGCTTTCTTTGAAACTTGACTCTCTTTTCCCAAATATTCCCTCTTGGGGAGTGAACAGGACAAATCTATTTTGTTTTCACAAGTGACAGCCTGTCAGTACTTGAAGGTTAACTATTATTTACAACCTGGTCTTCTCTTCTCCAGGCTAAGCCTCCTCAATTCCTTCAACCAGTCCGTATATGGCATGATGTTGACGCCTCCCTTAATAAAGTTTAACACATGTTATTTTTCCTTTTCTCATGGAAAGAGAGCAGCTCACATGGAGCTTGCAGTCCACTAAAACCCTGAGACCTTTTTCAGAGATAAAGTACTCCAGTACACATAGGTCATAGTCAGAAACAAGAAAGCTCTTGGCAGGCTAGAAAGTTAGGCCAAATTATGTAAGATGAAATTTTATAGGGATAAATGTAAGTCCATGGGTTCTAAGGGATGTGTCTGGGGAAGGCAAGCACCTCTGCTGTGAGGGATGCTCATCCACCTCTGGTGTCCTCCTGGCACTCCATTCTGACTGGTGGCACCAAGAAGCTCTAGCACACACAGCAGCCACATCTCAGTAAAACCATTTCAGCAGACAGGCTAAACCAGGGTGAGGGTAATTGAGAGATCTCAAACTCATTGGTGACTTAGAAGGGTGTCTACTCTAAGCATGTGAAGACTTCCCTGATGGAATGGGGTAGATGAGAACAATTTGTTCTAATGACCTTGAAGGGGTCTGAATCAAGAATTATGAAATGTCTCTAGAGTATAGTCAGACATCAGAGATACTAAGATCATCCACTGTATCCTGGATCATTGCTACTCATTTTGATTTCTGTCCTGCCACTGAACTTATAGAATTGCTTTGAAGAAAACATTTTAAGAGCACTAAAGTGTTATGTAAATAAATTAAAATATTATTATTAATAACAGTAGCTTGCATTTAAATAGTGCTTTAAGATTTGCAAGTCACTTTATAAATTTTAACAATATTACTATTATTATAATTATATTATATTATGCTACATAATATAATATAATTATATGTCATATAACAGAATTATTACATTAATTAAATAATTAGTGTAGTTTAATTTATTTAATAAAATTTAATAATAAATTCACCACATTCCTGGAAATTAGGTGCTATTATTATTTCCACTTTATAGATTAGGAAACTGAGTAGACAGGTGACACCCACAGGCTGAGTTTGAATTTAGGTCTTCCTAACTCTTGGTCCAGGACTCTTGTCAACTATATCACTTAGTTGCTATTATTATCACAGTTATTATCATATTAACAGACAATGTCTAAACTCTCTTTTGTTATGGTAGCCTGGCTAAGGGTGGAACAAAAGCTGTTCTGGAAAGGTAGCTTGGTGCAATGGAAAGAATGTAGACTGTGGATTTGAAGGACTTGGGTTCCAATTCTGTCTCTGCTCTTGTTTACCTGCAATACCTTGGCCAAGTCATATTTCTTGCTAAGTTTCAGTTTTCTCAACTGCAAAGGTTTGGAGATGAGATCTTTTGGGATCTAAGAGCCTTTATGGCTTTAAATCCATGATCCTGGAAAAGAAAGGGAAGGAAAGGGAAACATTTGATGGAAAGAAGGGTAGCATTTGGTGCCATAATACATTTTCTAAAGTGTGTTAATGCAGGTTCACGGTATAACTAATAATCACAGGGTAAAAAAGAGAGACAGCTTGTTGTAACGAGTAGAGTACTGGATTTGGATTCAAGAATACCTGAGTTTGAATCCTGCCACAAAAGCTTTCTAGCTGGAAAAATCACTTAAATTCTCCGTTTCAATTTTTCCAACTGTAAAATAATAGTACTTACTTCGTAGGGTAGCTGTGAGGATCATATTTTATTATATAGTGGTGCCTTGATACACGAGCTCTTAAGTCATGAGCAATTTGAGATAAGAGCAGGCATGATTAGGATTTTTTGCTTTAAGGCAGGAGCACATCTTTGTCTCTAAAGAATATTTTTGTGAATTCGTGAGTCCCATCAGGGTATTGACCTAGGGATGCAGACTCACTGGCACCAGAGAATTAGATAAGACCACCTTTTTAATTGTCGAGGATGAGGCTAAAGAAGGCATAAGGTCATCTAGTCTGCTTCTCCATGGATAGAGCAACACTCATTGTAGGTGGTACTGAGATAAGAGTTTTTCTTTAATGAGGGTTGTGGAATAGCTTAAACCTTTAGCATCTAACTTCAGAGAGAGGCTGAACTTTGGAATTCCTGTACTTCTCTACTCAGAGACAAAGAAGAGGTATAGAATATGGTTGCAAAGGAAGAGGATCATTAATTCTCCCAATACCATATATTTACTAAACACTTTATTGAGGTATTTCATGTTGGGGATGAAAGCTGCTCAGGGGCAGCAGCCATGTATTACTCTTCTCCTGTGATCTCTTGTTGTCTTCTCTGAATAAGAAATTTTTTTGGGGAAATACATAAAATTGACTTTATAAATATTTGCTTTACCACAATTGGACACTGTAGTTATACCTCTAAAGCCTAGGAAAGAAAGTATATTTGTATTCAGACAATGATAAAGTTGGAATAGATTGTTGTTATTATTACTATTTTTAACCTTTACTTTCTGTCTTAATAACAACTCTAAGACAGAAGGGCAAGGACTGGGAAAAAGTGACTTGTCCAGAGTCACACAACTAGGAAGTGTCTGAGGCCAGATTTGAACCCAGGACCCCCCAAATCCAGGCCTAGAGCTGATTAGATTGTTTTTAAACTCCCTTCTAACTTTAATTACCAGGGTTTAGAATGAAGGATGACTCTCTCCTAGTCAGACTGTCCCTAGAGCACTATATTCAGGGCTTCTTGGATGTCATTAAGCTAGAATGCATTCAAGGGAGTGTATTCTTTTTAGATTTATTATGCTAACATTTAACAACATGACCTTTGAATAGTATATTTCCAAAAACTTTGAGGAAAATGTGAGGCATAGATATATAGGGGACACAGGGACATGGAAATTATTCTTGTCAGATTTTGGGGTGTATGTAGGTGTGTGATTTGATGTTCAGGCTGCTATCCAATCAATTGGATTGTTTTTTCTTTTTAATTAAATTTCTTTTTCCCACTTACCAGATATTTAATTTTCTTCCCTTCTCCCTACCTCTACTGGGGGAAAAAAACAAACACCTTTGTAACAAATGAGCATAGTCAAGATAAACCAATTGCCATGTTGGCTGTGTCCAAAAATGTCTCATTTTGCATTATAATCCATCACCTCTCTGTTAGGAGGTGAGTAACTAGAATTATTTATCATGGCAGACTCTTTCTTTCCAGTGGCTAAGGTTGTGAGAAACTAATTTCCAGAGAAACATGAACATTGCCACAGAATCCTGAAACAATTTTTTCTTATTGTCTTAGGAAGTTAGTAATGAAAGAAGGAAACATATATATAAGATGAATATAAAATTCAAACCAGGTAATCAAAATGAGGTCCAATTACCAAGTATATTTATACCTCCTCTTTGTGCAGGAGTTTAACATTTGTTAGTGTCAAATAATAATCAGTCTATGCTTAGCTGATCCAATTTTGCTGGCTCATGGCCTTCAGCTTATGTAGGAATTGACAGTTTACTGAGTGCTTTAGGAAGGTAAATAGACACAATGCCTCTTTTGTTATTATTATTTTTTCATTTTAGGGGAAATAAATAGAGTCTATGCTGAACATTCATGTTCTTTTCATTCTCTATGAAAGCTCCTGATTCCTCATCATGATGGAATGGGGGTGGTCCTTGGTCTTCAAGGCTATGTCTTCGAAGCTTATTTCCTTTAAGATGGATAGGTTTTGTGTATGGACTCAGGGAAGCACTGTGAATCTGATATTTGAGGACAACCTTAGCTGAATACAAAGAAATTATTTACACCAGGAAGTTGCCCTCCAAGTGTTAGTTTTCTTTTTCAGTCACAACTCATTAGGATTATCTATGAAGGCATGTTGGGGGACAGAAGATCTATAATGACAAAATCATAGATCTTTTAAATGTTGAATTATTTCTTTTTAAGCAAGCAAGAAATAAGTGTAGGCAACTTGGCAATCAATCTTAATAATAGTATTTATTTTGGAAATGATGGTGGATAATATTTGGCAGGGGCAGGAGCAGGAGCAGAAGAAGAATTTGGGAAGGCTTAATAGGGAAGGTAGCATTTGAGATAGACTTTAAAGGATGTGGAATTCAGCAGCTGAAAGAGGAGGAGGAATAGGGATTTCTAGGCAAAAGCAGATCCAGAAAGTAGCCTGGTTAGTTTAGATAGAGCAGAGAATATGTAAAGGAGTCCCATCCACCTTGCACAAATTCCATCCTTACAAGGAGAAAATTATAAAATGATATTTGGGAGACTAGTTGATGGCAAACTCTATAGGAGCTTGAATTCCATACTAAAGACTTTGAATTTTACTTGGGAATAAGGTTGAAAGGGACATCAAAGCAAACTTTTACTCAGTGCCTACCATTTGCCAGGCACTCTGCTAGGTGCTAAAATAAAACTCTCATTCTACTTACTTTTCAGGAGACTTCTAGGTAAACTGAAGGATCTACCTTCTTCTCTTCCCATTATGTCTCCATCTTTCATTTCTTTGCTTTCTCTCAGATTGTCTCTAATTTCCATGCTTGGAATGGCTTCATAACTCTCCATTCTCTGCCTGTTGAAAAAGTCATCTTCTTTCAAGACCTAACTCAGCTGCTACTCTCTCTACAGATCCCGTGTGGTATAGTGGGTGGAGGACTAGATTTGAAGTTAGGAAAACCTGGGTTCAAACTCTCCCTTAGATACTGAGCTATCTAAACCTAGGCAAGTTATTTAACCAATATGTGCCTCAATTTCCTCAACTGTCAATGAGAGGGTTAGACTCTAAATGGCTAATCCTTCCCTGATTCTCCCAGTTCAAAGTCATTTTCCCCTCTTCAAATTCCCATAGTACTTCATACTGTACCTTAGTATCCAGCTCCTTTTGTTTTATATCATGATCCTAGAGGTATAGGGCTTGGTGATGTGTTTTCAATGAAATAGAAAATAATCAGATAAGGAAACTCCTTCTATCAATGAAAGGTAGCACTTTCTATGTAATTTATGGTCTTAGAGAGGTGAGAGGTTTAATGACTTGCATTGGACAACAAAGCCAGTTCATGCCTCCAAGGCTAATATTCTAATTCACTATGCTCCTGCTTCCTATCATGACCATATTGGAGACATAAATCTTATCTTCCCTGTTAATTTATTGAGGGTAGTCATTGTGCCCCTTTCTGGTGTTTATCATGGTGCTCAACCAATGCTTACTGAATTGAATTAACCCCATAAAGGAAATGACATCTTGGAGGGTCTGTCCTCCAGCTCAAAGGGGAAGCCATTAATCCTTAGCTAGGAAACCAAAGACTATTTCATTTAATAAAAACAAGGTGTTCCATCCTGACATTTCCTCTGTTTTTTATTGATCCTTCTCTTAAAGAGGCAGACACCACAATTAGTTTTCCATTTAATTTTGACCCCAAGTGATAAGGACCTTGATTTGCCTAATAAATCACGACTTGGTTATCCTTGTACTCCCTCTCTTCTTTGCCCAAGGTCACATGTGGAATCCATCCCAATGTACCACTGCGATTTTTATAGAGGAGGAAAATCAAGCAAATACAACCACAATTACTTGGAGATTTGTTTTCAATTAAGTAAACAAGACTTAATTAGGTCTTAGGTGTTGGGAGGCATTGATTCTAAGTGGGAAGCTTCTGAAATCACTCTCAGAATGTTATTGGGTTCACATGAGGGAGTTGGGGCTTCCCAGAGTTTGCATTGTTATTTAAAAAAATATCTTCAGCAAAAGATTAAGTTGTGTTATGCCTGAGGAAGATGAAGTTGGAAGCTTAGGCCATCTGGGCTAGATGGCCCTAGTATATCATTCTAATTACTTAAGATGTATGAAATTCTTAGGGCCCATTCCCTTGATCCTGCAAGCTGGAGGAATGGGAGGGAGAAAGGTAGAAAGAGGCAAAGGAAGAAATTGCTTTAAAAATTAATAGGTTGTCAGCCAGGAAGGGAGAAGATAGTGATTTTTTTTCCTTTGGGGGAGGGAACAGGGAAATCTGATTTTGAGATGTCTATACTATGTTGAGCCCTCTTGACATGCAGAGAATAAACCACCTTCAAGTGATAATGAGAAGAACAAATAATGAAACTCATAGAATAGGACTGTTTATGAGACACTCATTTAATGCAGTTCCAGGAAAAGAACTTCATAAATGTCTAGAGTCAGAGGGTGGGGAAACCATCTTGTTAGAAGTGAGCCAGAACTATTCTCTCTCATTCCCTCTACTCTCCAAGATTTGATATTATTGTTGGAGCTTCCACTACTACAACTAAGATACTACTTTTCATATTTTTTGGATTGGGAAACTCAGGCCCAAGGGAAACTTAAGTGATTTGACAAATCACTATATGATCAGCAGAATGGGATTCTGCTTTTCCTGACTCATAGAGTCCAGAACTCTTTCTCCTGCAAAATATTGGAGACTTTTGATTACTTTGCTGGCCCATACAATCAGAGTATAGACTCAGAGCCTAAATTTACCTTTTAGTCTGAGAGGTCTCAAACCGGGGTTGGAGTATTTCTCACCAATGTGTCCCTAAAATAAGAATTGGTAGCCCTATCTATTCCAAAGTTTGATCCTGATCTTATTTCTTCTCATTGTCCCTTACTCTGTTGGCTTATTATTATTATTTTCGTAATAATAGCTCACATTTTGTGGTGCTTTAAATTTTCTAAAGGAATTTCCTTTCATCTATCTTGGGAAGCAGCTAGTGTAAGTAAAATTCCTATTTTACAGATGAAGAAATTGAGACTCAGCTAATTTACACGATCTCTCTAAAGATAAGAGTTTAAAAAGGCTGGGCTAAGATTTGAATCAAGTCTCTTGACCCAAGGTCTAATGGTGGTTCCAATAGATTAGACCACACCATTCTAGTCTCTCTTCTCCCTTCTTTCCTTCTAGCATTTCATTTCTGAAAAACTTAGCTTATAGCTAGTAAACTGATAGTTTTATAGCTAGTCAACTTAATGAAACATTTAGATTCTTTTCCTTTAAAAATTCTGATTATTGTGATTTTTAAAAAGGATATGTTAATTTCATGTTCCTTTAAGTGACTAAGATTTCTTACTGATATAACTTGTTTTTTATATTAATTTTATTCTCATATCTAACCCTCCACACTTCTGTGTTTAGAAAGCCAAAAAATAAAAATTAAAAAGAGGCAGAGCAAAGAAGGTGGAGAAGGTACATTGACCCATCTGATCTCTACCAAATTAGCCTCCAAAAAATTATGACAATGCCTTATAATGAATTTTGGAGCAGCATAATTCACAAAACATCAAGACAAAGTAATTTTTCAACCCAAAACAACTTATAAGACCAGCACAAGGGATCTAGAGTGCTGGGGTATAGATGGAGCACAAAGCAGTGTTCCAGGGCAGACCCTACCACCACAACAGGCAATGGGTGAAGAAGCAACGAAGGTTTTTAGAACTCTCAGCCACAGACAGTAAGGGGATCAGACAATAGCACAGAAGGAGATTACAAGGATCGCTTTGCTGGGTCTGGGTGCAAGACTCTTGTTGTACTGCCCATACACAGATCCAGGTAGCTATCCTGGGGTGAGATTTCAGGGTGAGGAGGAGCACTAGCACATACTAATGCTTATAGCCACTGGGGAGGAGAAGACTATGGTCACAGTTCCAAGGGGGAAGAGAGTGTGGTTACTCTTAGACCAGAGCACAGGCCAGGAGAGTATTAAACATACCTCTCTTTACATCAAACCCTCTTTGAAGAATTGAAAGCAGAAATATCCCCAGTGCTAGCTCTGAAAGCAGCTGCACAAATAACCTGAAGCTTGGAACAGTACTCCCTTCATCATAGCTACAGAGCCCAAATTTCACAGTTTTTTAAATTAAGAGAAAGGAAGGAGGTTGAAAATGAGCAAACAACAACAAGAAGAAATACAACATAGATAGTTATTTTGGTGACATGGAAGAACAAAACACAAGCTCAAAGGAAGAAAATAAAGTCAATACTTCTGTATCCAAAGCCTCTGAGAAAAATATTAATTACTCTCAAGCCCAAAAATAATTAATGGAAAAGCTCAAAAAGGATTAAAAAAACCCAAATATGAGAGACAGAAGAAAAACTGGGAAAAGAAATGAGAGTGATAAAGAAAAATCACAAAAAAGAGACAACAACTTTGTAAAGAAGGCACTGAAAAATACTAAAGAAATTAAAAATTAAATTAAATTAAAAATTAAAAAACAGAATAGACCAGTTTGTAAAAGAGGTACAAAAACCCAGTGAAGGGAAGAACTTTTTAAAAAGCATAATTAGCTAATGGAATAAGATGTATAAAAATACACCAAAGAGAATAACTTTCTGAAAGTCAGAATTGGCCCTATTGAAAAAGAGGTACAAAATTCATTGAAGAAAAGAACTTTTTACAAAACAGAATTGGTCAAATGGAAAAGGAGGTTACAAAACCTCCCTTAATAAAATCATGTCCTAAAAAGTTAAATTGTGCAAATGGAATCTAATGACTCCATAAGACATCAAGAAATAAGCAAAGTCAAAAGAATGAAAAAAATAGAAGAAAATGTGATATATCTCATAGGAAAAACAACTGACCTGGAAAATAAATCTAGGAGAATAATCTAAGAATTATGGGACTACCTGAAAGCCACGATAAAAAAAAGAGTGTAGACAGTATCTTTCAAGACATTATCAGGGAAAACTGCTCTGATATTCTAGAACCAGATGCAAAATAGAAATGGAAAGAATCCACCAATTTCTTCTTGAAAGAGATCTCAAAAAGATAATTCCCAGGGCTATTATAACCAAATTCCAGAACTCCCAGTTGAAAGAGAAAATATAACAAGCAGCCAAAAAGAAACAATTCAAATATCATGGAGCCATAGTCAGGATAAAATAAGATTTAACAATTTCTACATTAAAGGATCTTAGGGCTTGGAATATACTATTCCAGAGGGTAAAGGATCTAGAACTTCAACAAAGAATCACTTACACAGCATAAATGAGCATAATCCTTTAGAGGGAAAAATGGGTATTTATTGAAATAGAGGACCTTCAAACATTCCCGATGAAAAGACCAGAGCTGAATGGAAAGTTTGACTCTCAAATACAAGGCTCAAGAGAAGCATAAAAGGGTAAACAGAAAAGAGAAATCAAAAGAAATTCAATAAGGTGTACATCCCTACATCGGGAGATGATCCTTGTAAAATCCAAAGAATTTTGTCATCATTAGGGCAGTAGAAGGAGTATATATAGTCAGAAGACAAAGGTGTGATTTGAATATGATGGATTGACATAAAAAATAAAATTGAGGCATGAGAAAGAGAAATGAATTGGGAGAAGGGAGAAGGGAAAAATAGAATGGGGGTAAATTATCTTACATAAAAGAGACACAAAAGAGCTTTTATAGTGGAGGGTAAGATGGTGGAGGTGGGGAGTGGAATTGGCTCAGTGAGGGTAGAACATACATAATCAAATGGATACAGGAATCTATCTTACTCTGAAGGAAAGTAGGAGGGAAAGGAGATAAGAGAAGGGGGTGGAGCTGATAGGAAAAAAGGCAAATTTGGGGACATGGTGATTGGAAAGTAAACAGAAGGAAATCGGTTGGAGAATAATACACAGCAATGATAATGGTACTATTTTTTTAAATCTCTCTAATAAAGGCCTTTCTCAAATATAGAGAAATGACTTGAATATATAAGAATAAAAGTCAATCCCCAATTGATAAATGTTCAAAAAATGATATTAACAGACAGTTCTCAGACAAAATAATTAAAGCTCTCTTTAGTCATGTAAAATAATGCTCTAAGTCACTATTAATTAGAGAAATGCAAATTAAAACAACTCTTGAGGTACCACTCTATACTCATCAGAATAGAAAGGAAAATGACAAAACTTGGAGGGCACGTGGGAAAATTGAGACACTAATCCACTGTTAGGGGAGTTGTGAATTGATTCAATCATTCTAGAGAACAATTCGGACCTATGCCCAAAGGGTTATAAAACAGTATAAACACTTTTAAATTTCTTGGAAGCTTTGGATGTGGCAGTATTTCTTTTGTTGTCCTTTTGAGTTTGTGTTTTGATATTCTCTGGCAACAAAATAACTTTCTATATTGAGTTTCACTTTCTGTTTGCTCATTTTCCAGACTATTTTCTTTTCATTAAAAAAATTGTCTAAGTTGGGCTCTGCACCTGTTGGAACATTTTCCCAAGCTTCAGGTTCTTTGTGCAGATGCCTTCAGAGCTGCTTCTGGGGATATTTCTGCTTTCAGTTCTTCCAAGGTGGCATGGTATAAGAAGAGGTGTGTTTAATACTCTCCTGGCTAGTGCTCTGGTCTGTGAGTAACCACAAGCACGCTTTCCCACCTTGGAACTGTGACTATAGCCCTCTCCTCTGTGGCTGCAAAGACTGGTGTGTGCTAGTGCTCCTCCTCATCCTGAAACCTTACCTCAGGACTACTACCTGAATCTGCAGATGGGCAATGCAACAAGGGTCTTGCACACTGAGCCAGGAAAGGAACCCCTATAATCTCCTTCTGAGCATTGTCCAATCTCCTTTAATGTATGTGACTGTTAGCTCCAGAACCCTTAACTGTGACTTCAGTTGCTTCTAAGACTTATTGCTGTTGTGGATCTTTCCCTGGGACACTGGGCTCCACCCCAGTGCAGTGCACTAGATCTGATGCCAACATTTCTAGGTTGTTTTGTGCTGGAAAATTACTTTACCTTATCTTCTTGAGGGTTATGCTGCTCTAGAATTCATTCTAAGGCATCATATTATAGTTGTTTGGAGGGTAATTTGGAAGAGATCAGATGAGGACCTATATCTTCTCCACTTTCTTAATTTTTTAAATGTAAATTTCCTTCCTCAAAAGGATAAATATGGAAAAGTGTTTTTCATGATTGTACATTTATAGGTTTGCTTATGATCTCAATGGGGGAGTGTTGGGGAATGGAGAGTAAGGGAGGGAGATAATTCAAGACTCGATATTCTTTTAAAAAAGTTAGAAACTTTTAACATGTTGTTAGGGAAAAATAAAATAAAATTTAAAAAGAGGACATAAAAGAAAAAGAGAGGAAACTATTTTAGCAAAATAAATGGATTCATCAACTGAACGAATGAGTGAATGAAAAAATAGTAAATGCTTATTATATGCCAAACACTGTGCTGGGGATATAAATACAAAAATATGGACAACCCCTGCTTTCAAAAAGCTCATGCTCTAAGAGAGGTGATAACATCATATTATTCTGAGAAGACTTGAGTAGATCATCAGACGATTCCATGACAAAAAATGATTAAGAACTCCAGATCTGATCTGATTTTTGAGAAAGGGAACTAATTTTAGAGAGAGAAAAACTTATGAAAGGGAGTTAGAATTACTTCTTTAGAGAAACAGAAGTACCAATAACAGAGTTGGCATTCAAATCCAAATATCTTTATTCCTAAGCCAATGATTTTCCATTACAGCACAGAGAGAGGTGAGGCTTGCATTTGGCTATTCAACAGTTTTCCAGCCTTGTTCCAGTGATGGGCAAACTTTTTAAAGAGGGGGCCAAAAAGAAAGGAAATGCTCATCTGTCAGTCTGTTTCTAAGGCAACTCTTTCAAAATTTCATTGTATTGTATCCTTCTCATTGTGTTCGTCAGATTAGGAATAATGTCCTGCGGTGGGATAGAACATTTCAGGGGGCCGCATCTGGCCTGATGGCCATAGTTTGCCCATTAGTGTTTTACACCATTCTAAGGTTCTCACTATTGGTAAACCTGTCCTATTCTCTTAGTCTTACTTTCTGGAATGCCCTTCCTAACCACCTCCTGAATTGCTACCCATCCTTTAAGGACTATTTCTAATGCCACCTCCTCTATGGAGCCTTTCCTGACCCTCTTGTTGGATATAATTTCTGCTATCTTCAAATGACAAATGATCAAATTATTTAAAAATACATTCTCCTTCATGGTTTACATTTTGCCTCCTATAAATGGCTAGTTTTTGTTCCTGGCCCTATGAGGTTGTGATCTTCAAGAGGTGAAAGATGTGGTTTCATTTGCCCTTGGAGTTCCCCTTAGCAATGAGCACAGAACTTTGTGTTTGCTAAACATGCTTCAAAAACTTCGTGGATTGAATTAAATTGTGTTTAGTTCCAAAAAAATAAAACAACTAAGTTACCTTAAATCCATAAGGACAAAGAGAGTTATGAGCCATCCTTCATAACTGGTTGTAACTTACCTAAACTTCAAGTGGGACCAAGGGAAAAAGAATTCAAAGTGTTGAGTGTTTAAGGCAGTATTAACACTCTTTCTAAAGAGTTACATAAATGCATCTCACATTTCTGGGATATTTTTTTTAGTTCCTTTAGTTTTACACCCTAGAATGGGAATCAAAAGGCTCCCTTTGTAAATTGAAGGCAATCTGACAGCTGGGTTCAATCTGAAACTAATAAGGGACTCCTGCCAATTGTAGCTGGTGGATCTTGATGAAGACCTCCTCTGCTCCTGAGATATTTTGTAATCAAAGATACAGTGGAAAGAAGCAAATGCACAGTAGATGTTAGTGTAGGTTAATTGAATTTGAGAACCTGAGACTAAAGGGTTTGTGAGTGTTTCAAACTGACATGCAATTTTTACTTAGAAATATCATGCCAGGGAAGCGTTTTAAGAATATAAATATGAATAATTATGAAGAAAGCAACCCAAAAGGCATTGCCTTGAATAGTTTTTTTGTTGTTTTGTTCTGTTTTTTTTTACCTGAAAAATTTCTGAAGCTCAAATGGCAAGGATGGCTTATCTAAATTACATAAATTGTATTTGACCAGTGATCCTTTATAGCAGCTAGAAGGTGCAGTGCTGGACTAGAAGTCAGAAGACTCATCTTCAAGAGTTCAAATTTGGCCTCAGACACTTATTAGCTGTGTGACCCTGTGCAAATCACTTAACCTTGTTTGCCTTCATTCCTCCTGTGTAAAGATGGAGAAAAATGGCTAACCATTTCAGTATCTTTTCCAAGAAGACCCCAAAGGGGGTCACAAAGAGTCAGAAATGACCAAACGACAAAAATGATCCTTTACCTAACAACTAAGCACATTGTATAGGACTAATTAATGTTTAGAAACTGTACTCTCCTTTGGAATGCATGATTTGGTGGGATGGTAATTTGAGGGTAAACCTTAGGGCACAGCATTATGTTTCTGTTGTTTTGGTGTTAGAAATACATATAGGATAAGATGTCCTTCAACAAGACAATTTAGTTACTGCTGTGGGAATCAGAAATAGGGTAATAGTAGTAAAATGAGTACCATAATAGGAGCCAGAAAGTTTTGGTTAGAGCCTCAGCTTTGCCTTGAGCCAGCTGGGTAACCTTGGATAAGTTGTTTGGCTTTTCTAAAACCCAGTTTTTTCATCTGCAAAATAAAGGTGTTGAATGAGATGCTCTGTGAAAGTCATTGCAGCATCAACTACAGAGGATTCAATGTATTGTGGTAGATTGAATTGACCTCTGAGACTAGAAAACCTGCGTTTAAATCTTGTCTCTGACCTTGGCCAAGTAGCAACCTCTCTGCACCTTAGAGAAGCTACTCTCTATGACTGTAAATTGCAGAGAAGTTACCCATGTGCCCTCAGTGAATGGAGCAATTCCATTGGAAAGGAGGCCCAATTTATTTGCCTCCCCCAATACCAATGACTGACCAACTATCACAGATGGTCAGGCAAGCTCAAGAGCCCATTACTGTTAGCTACCTACACCCCTGCTAGACTTTCAGGTCTATTTCCAACTCAACTCCTGCTGCCATCATCCTAGAGAGCAAACCCTATAAAAAAGCAGCCTGGCAGATATTGCAAATACATAACCAAAAAAACTGTTGCTGAAATTACAGAAAAGAATGTTCTAAATACCAAAATCTTTGGCATTGTCAAATGGTTCAGTATCAGAAACAGATAAAATTTTTCAATGGGAATGACATTAAAGATGATGGATTACCATCTCCTGTGCTTCTGTACCCTAAAGATAATAAGACCTTTCCATCTGATTCACAACTAAAACCTTCAAGATGTGCTGCCTCCATCAATAGAGCATGAACTCCTTAAGAAGACTTTTTTATTTGTATCCCTAGCACTAAGCACAGTGCTTTGCACAGGGTAACATTTATTCTCTATTCATTCATTAGTAGAGGGAGTTATGCATTCCAAACTCCCTATATCATTGAAATTATATCTCATATCAAGGACTTAGAAGAATCAAAACCTCAAAAGGGACACAGAATTAAGGAAGTCAAAGGTAACAAAATTACCATATTGTACATAACCCCCAATCTGTTATATTCCCATGATATGATGACACATGGCTTGAGAATTGTGTGTATATGTGTGTGTGTGTGTGTGTGTGTGTGTGTCATAGTGGAGGAAAGGTATGAGGAAACCCATGTTCTGAATCATACCAGAGAAATCAAGAGAAGAGAAGGAGTATTTACCTCCAGTTCTCCAGCCTGCTGGGATTCATAGCTTCTAGGTTCCAGATTTGTGACTGGCCTGCATCCTTTTAGATAGGCATGTCTCTAACAGTCTCAATTAGCTGCTTAAGGCTCTGGTGTGGGAGGTAAGCCAGGAGTTAGAGCAGAGACCCCAGTTTACTTCATGGAAACCTTTCAGTCAAGTGACTTATTGGTCTCCATGGAAGCATGGAAATTTTGAAGTTAGCTGCAGCTTTCCAGAATGACAATCAGCAAATCTGGCTCTTGAAGCAGCTACTGGTCTCCAAAACCTCTCATGTAGTAACCAGAAAGTCCAGAAGTCCAGGGCAATGGAAATGAGAAGAAAAAGTCAATTATAGATCCCAGTGCCAAGATTATGTCACCTTTGTCCTATCTCATGCTATTCTGTTTGTTGTGAATACTAACTTTCCAAGATTTTCAGAGAGAATGGGACATCAGAATTACTCTGCCAGCCTCCTCTTTCTGACTCATCATCAGCATCATCCTGGGCCTGGAGAAAAATAACACTTCAAATAGATAAGAGAGCAATGTGTAGGCAGAGGTAACAAAAGGAGTGACAGTTCCTTCTTCTCCCACTCTGCTTCATCTTTCAAAACAGACAGATACAAATCATGGGTTTGTCAAACAAAAGAAATTGAATTCCTTTTATTATTCACTACACCCTGCATGTAAGGGTGGTTGTTCAATTTGTCTGATTCTTAATGACCCCATTTGGGGTTTCTTGACAAAGAAATTCACTGCTATGGTTCACAATTTCCTTCCCCAGTTCATTTTACTGATGAGGAAACTGAGGCAAACAGAGTTAAATGACTAGACCTAGGTCATATAATACTAGTGAGTTTCTGAGGCTAGATTTGAACCCAGGAAGATGAATCTACCTGACTCCAGGTTTGGTACTTTAATGAATACTCCACTTAGCCTATAGAGGTAGACTTCCAAATACTTCTTCCAAAATTTAGCAATGCCAAGCAGATAGTTTTCCCATATCTAGTTCTATTGGATTTCTTTAGTTAATAGAGAAAAGATTTTTAGACTACTTTATTAATTTTAAAAATGATTTTTATGCTGGAAAGGAAAGGCTTCTATCAAGCAAATTGAGTCTATACAGACTAGGGTAGGTTGATACCTCAAGAGTTTGCATGGAAACCATGGCTAATAGGCTTCTGGATGTTTAAGAACAATTAGAAAGTAGATGAAAGACTTTTCATATACCATAGGATTTAATGTGAGGTCACTAGTCCCAAACTCACATTTTTCTAGAAGAAGAAATTGAGGTTCAGAAAGGTAAATTGGCTGCTTTGGAGCTTCTGGGTGGTATAGTGGATAGATTGCTGTGTTCGAGCCAAGAATAGCTGAGGTCACCTACTGTAGATGTCTTTGTTGGGTGACATGTCCTAGCTTTCTGTTCCCAAGTGAATTGCTTTTGCTGTCTCAATATTGGGCTCTTCATCTGAGCCCAATGAGAAGGTGGACTTAATGGTCTCTATGCTTCTTTCCAGTTCTAAATCTTATGACTTGCTAAGACTCACACAGGTAACATGCTCAGCTGAAATTGGCATTTAGGTTTCCAAACCTGGAATTCATTTCTCTTTTCATTGTATTGAACTGCTTGCCCAAAGTGTACAGTTGACATCTAGTCTTGCCACCTCTTTTTAAAAACAACAATACCACAGCATTTAATCAGCCTCTATTACAAGATAAGACACTGCACATAAGACAGTTCTGTCTTATATCTGAATTCAGCTTGGCCTCTCCTTCTACATTTCTTCTTATTCATGTGGCTCCCCTTTCCTCTGATCTGAATTTTTAACACTGTTTCTCACTCTTTACCTATATTTCAGCTGTCAACTATGCTACTGTCTCTGGGCTCCCATTCCTTTGCTCCACTCTTTGGCTAAATTTCCTCCTATGTGACTTGAGTTTGCAGGTTGACAATTGTTATTCTTTTCTCAGCTCAGTGGTAGTCCTCCTACTGAACTGAAAACCAGAGTGTTGATGGTCTCTGCTGCACTTTGTTAAGCTTACAGAATCCCAGGCAACATGGCATCCACCCTGGGGGAGTTGTGTACCAGGCTCCCATTTGGGGCCCTGAATAGTATGAATAAGCAGTAATTACTCAGAATTTATTATGTGTCTCAATCCTGGTCCAGGGAGAAATTTCATTTTGTTTGGAAGAGAATGAAAATATCCTGCTCAGTTATAGGTCTTGCTTAAATTCAACAAAGAATTAACTTAACAAGCACTTATTGGACCTATTATAGGTAAAGAACTGTCCTGGGTACTGAAGCTATGAAAGAATCCCTCAAGGAGTTTATAGTGTAATAGGATGGATTGAACAATTACGCAAATAAGAACATTGCCAAGTAGAAAGTAATATAGACAAACTAAAACCAGGAAAATGTCTATGATAGATTTGAGGAAATGTATTCCTGAGTTGGGGATGAATAAGTTCTAATTTTATTTTATTTATTCTTTTTTTTCTGCAGGAAGCTAGATTGCACAATGGATAAAGCACTGGGCCTGGGGGCAGGAAGATCTGAATTCTAACATAGTCTCAGACACTGACTAGCTGTGTGACCCAGGGCAAATTACTTCATTTCTTTTGACCTCAGTTTCTTCAACTGTAAAATGGGAATAATAATAGTATCTATCTCATGTTTATTGCAAAGTTCAAATAAGATAACATGTGTAAAGCACTTAGTCTGGTGCCTGACCCTAGGTGAAAAGTTATTTCCTTCCCTTACCCCACTTAAAAAAAGGGATGATTCTGTTTTTTGTTTTTTTTTTCCTGGCCACCTTCTTCATAGCTTCCTTCAGGTCTTTCCTGACTCACAGTCCTGTGTTCTTTCTATTATATTTTTCTGGCTATTTGACTACAGTTGCAACTCTAGCTACATTTGCAGAAGATAGGATGTTTTCCAAGGGCCAGAAATAAGGCTTATATTTCTTGGTGTTCTTTCATAGCCTGGCACAATATTTTATATACTTAATAGGCACTTCAATATTTGAATGAATGAGTAAAGTGTCCTTACTACTGTGACTCTAAGCCCAGTGAAAACTGCATGATGTAGTGGGAAGAGAACTATCCTTGGAGCCAGGAGACCTGGGTTTGAATCCTGGGTCATTTACTTACTAGTTGAGTGACCTTGAATGTCATTTAAAATTCTGAACCTCATTTTCCTCATCTTTGTAATTTTTTTTCCAGTTCACAACCCCATCTCCCATGGCAGATTGCAATCCATTTCTAATTTAGTTTTAGTCAGAGACTCAATGATTTCTCTGAGCTTGCACAGCTACAAAGTGTCAGAGGCAGTATTTGAATTTACACCTTCTGGAAAACATGTAACACTTTTAAAAATAAAGATAGTAATTCTGCTAAAGGCAGCTAAGTGGTGCAGTAGATAGAACAGTGGTCCTGGAATCAAGAAGGTCTGAGTTCAAATCCAGCCTTAGCTACATTAGTGATATTATCCTAGGCAAGCCACTTACCCCCTGTTTTTTCCTCAATTCCTCATCTTTAAATAGGGATACACTGAAGAAAGAAATGGAAAACCATTCCAGAGAGTTTTTGTTGTTGTTGTTGTTAAGAAAACTGCATGAAGATGAGATTCCATAGAGTTGGATGTGACTAAACAACTAAACAACAACCATATTTTCCATATGTATCTCACAAGAATGTTGTGATAGAAATGATTTATAAATCTTAAACTTTCTTGACCTAAATTCTCGAACTGTGACATCATGTAGACTAAAACAGTGCTTCTTTTCATTTCTGTGACTGGAAAGAGTGGGAAAATTGCCAGTGCTGGATTTTAGCCATAGCCTATGAGAAAAGCATATATCCCTTCTCTAGCCCTAGCCACACCACTATCTTTATCAAATTTAATACACACGAGGTAGGGTAGAGGATAGGGCACTTGGACGTGGAGTCAGGAAAACCTACATTCATTTCTCATTCCAGACACTCAGTAACTCCATGTCACAATTTCTTCGGGTCTTAGTTTCCTTATTTCAGATGATGTTGTTAGCCTTGACAGCTTCCTTTCAGATCTAGATTTATGATCATTTGGTCCATGTAACTTGTTTTTTGAGTAGGAGCATGGGCTATACATGTAGGCTCAACTTAAAAGGAAATAACTTGCAGGGCAGGTAAGTGAGTGAACTTCTTGTTAGCCTTCCCTCCATGTGCTGCCCTTTCAACACAATTATTAATTGTGTGATTTAGCTCCTTTTCTCCTCTCTCTCTTGTTTTGAATGTGTTTGATTCAGTTGTCTCTCTTCCATACTTTCCACTGTCATTTCCTTTCCCTGCTAGGATGCTTTTAGTTCCTCAACTTCTCTTATTTCTTAACTCTTGGCTTCCTCATCATCTTCCTCATCATTCTCATGGCACTAATAACACATTTCTATAGTGTAATAAGATTAACAAAGTGCTTCCTTCATTACGACCCTATGAAATAGGCAGTGCAAATATTATTGTCCTATTTTTGAGAGGGAAACTCAGACTCAGAAATGATAAATAACTTGCAAATGGCCACATGGTTAGTAATGACTTTCAGAAACAGGTCTTATATCTAGGCCTTTTGACCCCAAGACCAATACTCTCTTATATGGTGGTGGGTTAATAATAAAGTGATCGTTGACTCACTTAGCATCTGTCCTGGTATGATAATTATAAAACTTTGGTTTAATATCATCTATCCTAGTTTTCTCATGCCATCACTGACCATATGCTATTGTAGCTGGCTCTGTCATTCCAATATCTTGGCAGTCCAGGGAGAGTATTTGTTGTTGCTGTTGTTTTTTAGGTGATTATTGAAGACATTTACTTTACCTCCCAGCACTATGCTGAGTAAGGTATGCTGATACATTAGAATTACAATAACAGATTATGGGCAAAAGAATCTAGACTGGGACTAATTCTCATCAGTGTCAATTTCCTCCAAATTTGACTAAGTCCAAGACCCCACCTCCTGTATACTGTTAAAGAGAGTTTCTTTCTTTCTCTCTCTCTCTGTCTCTTTAAGAGGCAGAAAAGAGGCAGGAACAGAAACATTTCTAAGTAAAAGCAGGAGAGCTGAAGATTCTGTCACTTAGTAGATGAGGAAAGTATATAAGAGAGAGATAGTTAAGAGAAAGGACTCTTATTCTCTGCATTTCTAGAGAGCAGGAGGCCGGTCTGTCTTTTTCTGAGTGAGACTGACAGTTGGACTATTGACAGTTTGGGATAAGGAAACCAAATTTAAGGAGGTTGTAGATGATAAATGTCTATTTATTAGCTTAGGTAGTTAGGCAGCAAATATAATTTTAGGTAGACAGTGTAGAGACATTAGGCCTGATCTGGGTCAGGCAGAAGCACCTGTCCTTGAAGATAGTTAGATTTAGGGATTTTTTAGAAATTTTAGTTAGGATTGGGATTTTAGGTATAGCTGTAAGATATTAGAGTAATATTCTCACTTTCCTCCTTCCTATTTCCTATCTGAACTTCTTCTCAGAATAAACCAATTGTTTTGTATTTTATCAAACTGCTCTCCTCACATTTTGTCTAACTCCTACCCAAAATTTAAGTCTTAACAATACATAAAGGTAGATAAAGATTTGACCCAAGATTTTGACTTTCCTGTGAGATAATACAGTATGATTGGAATTAGATTCAAAAAAGCATGTTCCATGAGAAAAATACAGATTCATAAAGATGGATGGGATGAAGAGGATTCCTAAAACTATGATTCTGATAGTCCTTTGTTTATGTGGACTTGCCCATAGTTCTTTTTTTAAAACCCTTATCTACCACCTTAGAATCAATACTGTGTATTGGTTCCAAAGCAGAAGAGTGGCAAGGGCTAGGTAATGGGGGTTAAAATGACTTGCCCAGGGTCACACAGTTAGGAAGTATCTGAGGCCAGATTTGAACCTAGGATGTCCCATCTCTGGGCCTGGCTCTCAGGCCACTGAGCCACCTACCTATCTCCTCTCCATAGGTCTTAACAATTATTTGGTTCATAGGATCAGAGACAAACAGGTCAGATCACTAACCTCATATAATAGTTGAATTCCTACAGAAAGTTTTCTATTGTCATTGTATTTCCTTCCTCTTCTCTTTTACTTCTCAGCCCTTTGCATTATGTTTTCTGACTTTATCCTGTTATAAGACAATTAGGGAAAGTTTAGCAAGAGGCATAAATTAGCTGGATGACTGACAGAGAAGGTTCCAAGCATGGAATGGTGGAGGGAGACTTATTTTTCTGAGAGACTCTCTGGATGCAACTGCTGGCAGTTAGAGACTTTCCTTAGCTGCTGGAGGTGAAGAGCCCAAAAAAATAATTGTCTCCTGTAAAACCATCTACCCTGGGAAAAGATCAAGTTGTGCAGTGAATCTAGTTTGATCGGTGGACATATCAAACCATTTCAGCTCCTTGACTTTACCCCTTTTGTGGATTTACTTGCTGTGTCTCTTGGTGGCTGTGAACATCGTTGGAACAGAAGTGGACCCAGTAATGAGACATCCAAATTCCTTCTAACCTGCCAAGCTTGACATGAAAGCCTTTTTTAAGTGACAGAGTATTTGTCACACTTTTCAGTCCCTGGAGTTTGTCCATAGAGTCTTAGTTTAGTGTGACCTCTCCCTACATCTCTTACCTTTAAACTCATTATTAAACAGTTTTCATAACTTACTGACTACTTTCTTTCTCTACAACCATTCAAGGACCCACTAACTGAATTGTTTGTTCCCTGCCTTAGTTAAGAATGACAGTTAGGTTTAACTGCCATTCCTAACCCTGACACCATTCACTCCCAACTGTGTCCTGTGTTTGTGGGAGTGAGTGTGTTTCCCATTTGTATTTGTGTCAGGCAGTTATCCCTCTTCACCCCAATTATTCCCCATTTATCCCTTTCACCCACTACTAACCCCTGTGTGTTTATTTACTTATTTCAATTCCCAAATTGAAATATCTTCTCAAAGTTGTTTTAATGTTAATATATGTGATAAATATGATAGCCTTATGCTTCTTGACCTCTCTGCAACATCTAACACTGTTGACTACTCTCTCTTCTTGTTATTCTCTTTTCTTTGGGCTTTTATGATGTTCTATTTTGCTATCTTGTTAATATCCTTAGTTCCTATGGGATCTCTCCATCATCTCCAATCCTACATCACCAACTGCTTATAAGACATTTCATTTCCTATTGGATTCCTTCTAGGCATCTCATAGTCAATGTATCTAAAGAGAATTTATTATCTTTTCTCTCAAATTCACCCCTCATCTGACTATCCTTATATCTGTAGAGGTCACTATCATCATTCTCATCACCTAGTTTTATGATCTCAGTGTGACTTTTTCACTTTACCTCACCCTACATGTCTAATCACTTGCTAAATCTTTTTTTCATGTACTGACACTTTGAGACATGATGTGGGACATTATAATCTTTCACAGCTATAGCCTTTTGCTTTTCCCAGAACCTTAGCCTTAGTTAGCATCCTTATCACCTCTTAACTGGACAGATTAATGTTCTTCTAGTGGACCTCTTTGCTTTAAGAATGTTCTTATTCCAATCCATTCTTTCCATGTCTGCCAAAGAGATTTTCCTAATCTTGTCTCTTCTGCTCCATAAACTCTAGTGGCTCTCTATTGCCCATAGGTTCAAAAGTGAACTCTTCTGTTTAGCATTTAAAACCCTTTGCAAATTGACTTTATTTTATCTTTCCAGCTTCCCAGTACCCTTCAATCTATTTTATAGTACAGCCAAACTTTGTTTGTCATACACAGCTCTTCCTCCTCTGTCTCTCTGCCTTTGCAATTTTACCTCCCTTATATCCAATTCATGCATAAGTCAAAACATCATTCCATGATATCATTGATTCTCTTTGAAAACGAAGGACAAATAACAGCCTTTGCTTAGAATGGCAGCAAAATATTCCTTCACCACCCATTATCAATCTTAGTTTTATTTAAGACCTAGCTCAAGCATTATCATCTATATAAAGCCTTTGCAGATACATAGAACTGCTAGTGCTTTCTCCAGAAAAAATTACCTTGTAATTATTTTATATATATACACATATATAAATGTATATACACATATTTACATATATGCAGATGATCTCCTCTGATAGAGTACAAGCTACTTAATGGCAAGAACTATTTAACTTTTGCCTCATGCTTATCATGGTTTCTGGCACACAGACACTTAATAAACACTCTCTGATTAATTAATTTATTAATGGTTACTTTTTATAGGCTATTGGATCATTGTGGGCAAGGAAGTAGTTGTTTAACTTGTACTCCATACATCTTTCTCCTTGTTTCTTCTCTTTTCTGTGATTACAGCTACTTGAATGCCCAGATGTTTTATTTCTGGCTTGGTGTGTGACAACCATTTTCACTGTACACCTCATCTGACAAAGAGAGCTTTCTCTGAACTCCTGTTGAATTGCTTCATCTCTACTGTACATTACCCCTGAGAGATATAGACTTGCCTAGTTAGGCATAATCTTCTCTCCATGTCAAATATGCAATATGTGGAAGCTGTGCATCCCTGACAACACAGGTTTTTTTTAATCTTTATATAGCCTAGGAAGTTTCAACTAAGGTCTTTCTCCAATGCCTCGTTATGGCATGGGTTCTTAAAGGCCATTTTGGTGAAGGACAAGGTATGGAAACTCCTTCCAAACTGGAAAGGTCAAGTATGACTCTCAGGATGGAATGTGAATTGGCTGAGACTCAGCTTAGCCATCTTTGGAGAAATATATTCAGAAGGTTTGTCAGAAGGTGATGTTCTCTGACTTCTGGGGCATGTGACCAATAAGATGGAGGATGAGATATTTTCTCTGACACTCAAGACCTCTCAAACCTTTTCAAAATAAGAATGTGCTGAAGTTAAAGCAATTACAGCTATTTCCATGTTCTAAACACCAAGACCCTAATGAGGTAAGACCCAAATGAACTAACAAAAGAGAAGGCCTAATTCTAACCCCTAATATACTCACTTAGCCTTCTAACTTCACCAGCCCCTATACTCTGGCAGGGTTCCCTACAAAGATCCACTCCATATATCCTTTGCTGCTACTATAATGTCCATAAGCTAAATATTTCCTTCTCATACCATTATAAGGCAACAATAAAACTCAACTCTATCAGTTCCTCCCCCCTAATTGTGTAGTGTTGGTTTAGGTACAAGAAAGTGAGAAACTTTGGGATGGCAATATGGCAACACCGAGCCATAGAAGTATTCACCCTAAGAAACTAAAAAACAGAGGAAAGTTGGGCATGGAACCAGCACATGTGAAGTTCTATCAGGCCTAAGGAAAATGGCACTGACATCAAAATGAGGCCAATTCTTTGTACCTAGGAATCACTTGGGGCTGAGATTGAGTCTGGTGAAAATATAGGATTGAACAAATTATGGGAGAAACTAAAGATAAAAGACCTGTCATTTAAAAAAATGGAAATATTAAAGAATATATGTTTCTTAGTATCATATGAAACTTAAAAAATTTAAAGTATATTAAGGGACAGGGTTATTGCAAATAAATATAACAAAATGCAGAAATGATAAATATATCCTTTATATAACAAAAATGCTAATCAATTCAGGGATACAAAAGATATAAAGTCAGATGGAAATTTAATAATGAAATCTTAAATAATGAGTGGATCAAAGACAAAGCACAGAAACAATAAATATATGGAAAATTGATAATGTTGATACAACATAAAAATTTCTGATATCTGGCAGTTAAAGCAGATCTCAGGAGTGGAAATTATATAGCTGAAAATGAATAATTTCAAAATAGAAAAGAAGATGTATGGGTCGAATATTCCTTTAAAAATTAGAAAGCCAACAAAACAAACATGAAATAAAGCCTTAAAGGGAAATTTTAAAAATAAGAGAAATAGACAACTTAGAAACCAGAAAGATTTATAAAAGTGTTGAACAGAATTAAAAGTTGGTTCTTCAAAAAGACTAAGGCAATCTGATTAAAAGGAGAGGGCAGAAAAGCAAGTCAACAAAATAGCAAATGAACAAGATAAATGACAAGAAGACAGAGGAAATTAAAAAAGCATGTCAGGACCTACTGGGAATAGGTATATACTAACAACATTCAGAATGAATAATAGATGAATACTTCAAAAATGTAAAATACCCAAACCAACAGATGACCAAAAAGAGATCTTAAACAATACTATCTCAGAAAAAAGAATAACTAGCTGTGAAAAGTTACCAAAGAGAAAATAAACTTCTGGCCCCAATGGATTCAGAAGAGAAATCTATCAATTCTATTTCTATCACATGATTGTAATTAGTGTGTACCCTCTTCTTTTGATTCTGCTTTAAAAATTATTAATAGTATTTACTTACAGGTATTTCAGCCTCTACTTTGCATCCCCCTATCATAGAAGGCATCATTCAAGGGTTAGATAAGTATATATAATCCCTTTCATGTTTCCATTTTCCAGTTCATTCTCTGGAGGTTACATTCACAAATGATTTTTTAAGTTTTAAATCTGTAGCTGTATATAATATAATCTTGGTTCTACTCATTTCTCTATTCATTATCCCATGTATTTTTTCTAAAGTTTCTAAAAATTTAGACTGCTTCTCATTTCTTATGGTGTAGTAGTATTCCATCACAATTATATACTATAATTTGTTTACTCATTCACCAAATGATGGATATTTCCTCAATTTCCTGTTCTTTGCCACCACAAAGAGAGCTCTTAAAATATTTTGGAAAATATAGGTTCTTTTCATTTTCCCCTGACATCCTTGGGACCCAGCAATACTTTTGTTGAATCTAAGAGTATACACAGTTTTATAACTCTGGGTGTAATTCCAAATTGATCTCCAAAATGGTTGGATCAGTTAACAGTTCCACCAACAGTGTATTAGTAGTCTCGTTTTTTCCACATGTCCTCCAATATTTGTCATTTTGGCCAATCTGAAGGGTGTGAAATGAGGTCTTAGAATGATCTTGGTTTGCATTTCTCTAATTAAGTGATTTGGAGCATTTTTTCATATGACTTTGATTTCATTACCTGAAACTTGTCTATTCATATCTTTTGCTCATTTATCAACTGAGAGATAGTTCTTATTTCTATAAATTTGACAAAGTTCTCTATATATTTTAGATAAGAATTTGCATATAAAAGTTTCCCCCCAATTTTCTGCTTTCCTTCTAACCTTGGCAAATATATATTTTATTTATATATAACATTTTAAATTTAATGTACTCAAAATTATCTATTTTACATCTCATAATACTTTCCATCTTTTGTTGCCTCACAAATTGCTCTCCTATCCATAAATCTGATAGGTATTTCCCTATTTTTAAAATTTACTTTTAATATCTGTTCACATATCCATTTTGATCTTATGTTAGTGAATGGTATAAGATATTGATCTATATCTAGTTTCTGCCAGTTGTCCCAGCAAATTTTTACCAAATAGTGATTTCTTATCCTCAAGACTTGGGTCTCTGCTTTTGTCAAATATAAAGTTACTTTTACTATTGTTGTTTTATGTCTGTCCTGTTCCACTGATTGACTTTTATATTTCTTAGCCAGTACCAGATAGTTTTTTTTTTATAAATATAGCTAGGTCTTTAACAGTTGATCATTATTACCTTGTTGCTACTATTGTATACACAATATTCTGATTCTGTTCACTTTACTTTGCATGGTCTTGCCAAGTTTTTCTGAAACCATCTTGTTCATCATTTATTTAATATTTCAATATTTTTTTAATTTTTAATTTTTAAAAGAACAATTAGAATGTAGAAGCAATTCTACAGAAAATGTTTTCAAAAACTGAGAAAGAAAACACTGGACTATTTTTATGAGGCAAACACAGTCCAAATACCTAAATCAAGGAGCTATATAGTAAAGAAGATCTATTGACTCACATAATAAATATTGCTTTAAATAATTTAAATAAAATCTTGTCCCATGAAAGACTATATTGATTCATCCAAAAATTAACTCCTTATACCAAGCTGAATTTATACTAGGAATTCTGGGGTGGTTCAACATTAGGAGAAAAATCTGGATAATTAATATTAAAAAACAAAACATTCAAAACCATATGATATTTCTCAATAGATGTGAAAAAATAAAGAACAATATACATGTGTACTCAAAACCTACAAAGTTTTATATAGAATATAGTATAGAGTATATATAGTATTGTACAGAGTATAAAATATATTGGTATATAGGAATTAAGTATAGAGGATTTAAAAATATATTTTATTTCTTTTGTTAAATATTTACTGATATTTATTAAATATTTCCTAATTTCCTAATATTAATTAAAATTTTGGGTTCCATTTTCCTCCCTCCCACCCATCCTAGACCTCTTGGGAAGGCAAGCAGTATGACATCAATTATACATGTGAAGTTATGCAGAACATTTTCTCATATTAGCAATGATGCAAAAGAAAATGCATGCATAAAACTCAAGAAAACTAAAGGAAGCAAAAAAGCATACTTCAATATGCACTCAAAGTTCATCAGTTTTCTCTCAGGAGGTAGATAGTATTTTTCATCATACATCCTTTGGAATTATTTTGGATCATTGTCTTGATCAATATAGCTAGGTCTTTAACAGTTGATCATTGTTACCTTGTTGCTAATATTGTATACACAATGTTCTGATTCTGTTCACTTCACTTCGCATGGTCTTGCCAAGTTTTTCTGAAACCATCTTGTTCATCATTTATTTAATATTTAAATAGTATTCCATCACAAATATATACCACAAATTGTTCAGTCATTTCCTAATTGATGAGTATCACCTCAACTTCCAATTCTTTTCCACTCCAAAAAGAGTTGCTATAAATATTTTCGAACAAATGGGTCTTTCTCTCTTTTCTTTGATTTCTTTGCATTATAGTAGTGGTATTGGTCAAAGGGTCTGTGAAATTTTATAAACTTTGGGTATAGTTCCAAATTGGTCTCCAAAATGGTTTTTATTATTTCACAACTCCACCAATAGTGCATTAATGTCCCAATTTTTCTTATCTCCTCCAATATTTGTCATTTTTCTTTTCTGTCACGTAAGCCAATCTGATAGGTATGAGGTGGTACGCCATTTTGTATTTTTCTAATCAATAATTATTTGGAGCATTTATTGACATCATCACCTGATTCTTGTTGTTTTTGTTATTGATTTGGTTAACTGTGCTTACAGGTTTCTTAATATTGAATCAGCCTGGGAGTCCTAATATAAATCCTAACTGGTCATAGTGTATGATCTTTGTGATATATTGCTGTTATCTCCTTACTAGCATTTTATTTAACATGTTAATGTTGATTTTTGTCTTTTATCTCTAACTATAAATACTTTTTAGAAAGATATGCATTTTCTACTTTTCCTGTATGTGGCTTCTTTGTACATAATTATTTGCTTTGTCTCATTAGATTGTGAGTTCTTGGAGGGTATGGAGTTTTTTTTACCTCTTTTTGTATACTTAATGCTTACCGTAGTGCCTGTCACACATTAGGCACTTAAATGTTTACTAACAAAAAAAGACTGACTGAGCAGATATTTTTATTTTATTATAATTGAATTTCAGATTATCTCATACAATTTAGAGATAGAACAGATCATTAAAATTATCTGGTTCAGTCCTACTAATCTCCATTTTGCAAATGATGAAAATGAGACTCATAGAAGTTATCATTTTCCCAAGGTCTTAAAAGAGCAAGGATTCCAAGTCAAGCCTTCTGACAAATATTCTTCTAGAGTGAAAGAAAGAGTGTATATGAATGGGCTGAGTATCTGATCAGTGAATAGAAAATTTAATATTGTTTAAGTGGAGGGAACATTCAGAATAAGGAGTCTAGGGGCATTGAGGACCACCCATTCAACCTTTGTCATAATTTTCCCTGCTGTTGGCGTTTATAAAGATCATTGGTTTTATTTTTTAGTCATCACAAGTTTGATGGTTCATGAGTAATAAAAAATGAAAACATTTGAAGCTAAAGATGCGCATTCCAAAGTTCTTCAGAAATTTGTTAAACCAAATATCTCCTTCTTAGCCAGAATTAATCTTACTTCCCACTCTCCAAAAAATATTTGTTAAGAATATTCTTATTCATTTTTCAGTATATATTTTACTGTGGTCATTTCCCCAATATTTCCAGTTAGCCTTTGTCTTGTGGGAAAAAAAAACCCTGTTTCTGTTAACTCAGACCACACACACATAGAGGCTTTAAAAACTTCCCCATACATAGTAAATGATGACAAGGCACTCAAGTGAATTCAGCATTCTGTCATTTTTCATTGCCTTGGCACTTATACTAATCACCTCCCCAAACTCCCAAGCAAAACCAGTTTATTGCTGGGAAGGATTTTGACCTTAGAGATGTCTAAAAAATATAAGAAATGAGTCAGCCTAAAGAAGAGAAAGAATTAAAATAACTAATTAATTACAAATGTAGTGGTGGGTTTTGGCATTGTATTTTGACTGACTTGCTCCTATTGGTAAAGAATTTCTCCAGGACTGAATATTCCTAATGTAAGGTATGACATTCCATTGATAATATTTTAGTCTTCATAAAGGTGTAAACTCCTTTCCTTCCCATGAACTTACTCAGCAATGAGAACATTTGATTCATGGCTAATTCATGTAGATGAACTTTTTGAGTCTAGTTTTCTTCAAAAGTTAGCTGAAATATTAATTCCTATGGGGAGACTTTCCAATGAATGGAACCCTTCCTTATTCTTTACTCCCACTTATTAATGACTCCTCCCCACCAACATTTGCATTTCTTCTATATGAGTGTACTTATGTATGTACATACTATCTCCCTTGAAAGGTTATAAGCTCCCTGAGGGCAAACTCAATTGTCTTTGTATTCCTAGTGCCTAGTTTTGTGTCTGGAATATGGAATAAACCTAATAAAAAGAAGAGAACCAGAGTTGGAGATTAGACAGAGAGAAACCTGTCACTCAGATCAAAGAAGTTATGTAACCC
Organism: Gracilinanus agilis; assembly: GCF_016433145.1. Lineage (NCBI taxonomy): Eukaryota > Metazoa > Chordata > Mammalia > Didelphimorphia > Didelphidae > Gracilinanus > Gracilinanus agilis. The sequence goes on along the minus strand of NC_058130.1, from coordinate 84,484,402 downwards.
CTCTAGTCAACCATGTGCTACTGGGAAGCACATGCTAAATGAAGAACAGATGGAAGATTTCCTGCAATAGAGCAATTTCCTAGACCCAGAGGAAGAGTTCTGGCTGAAGCCTACAGGTTTAAGAGGAGAGATTTCTATACTGTGTAGGAGCTAGAGCAAAGGAACAACTAGGTACAGAGCTATAATGTGGTAGAGCAAAACTGCATCTTGCCCTCCAGTGGTATTGTGAGTTCTGTGGACTGTACAGGCTTGGGGCGGGGATTCAACAGTGATTTCTTCTTGAAAGAATATCCTTAATTGCAGGGTTGTATATGAAGTCTCGAGGACTTTTAAAATTATTAGAGTAGCAGGGCTCACTAGGGGAAGGGAATTGCTTTACTCTAGCAATTCTTGTTGCTTTTATCATGAATATATATGGGCTGGTGGTAGTCCTTAACTCTAGGGTGTTACTATTAATGTGAAGGACTGTATAGATTCATGGAAAAGTTCATGGGGTGCACTAGAGTAAAAGAAATTTTTCTTCATGTTTTCATGTTTAAGTATTGGTCCTTTGCTTTTATTTTTACTGAAACAATTTAAGCCCTTCAAGTGTTTTAATAGACTCCATAGTCAATAACTTTTGATTATAGAGACCTACTAACAAGACAAGAAGACAAGAAAAACTCTGGAAAAACCTGGGATTGAGATGTTGTATTGAGAAGTTCCAAGGCTTAAATGCAGGCTCTATAAACCCATAGCTTCAGTTCTTGGCTGTGATTTACTTAAAGATTGTAAATATTGTTATTCTGACACAGTAAATTGTGCTAATAGAATCTTGGAAGTGGAATTTCCCATAGACAGTATCCAGGCAATATGTTATTATTATGTTACATAAGAATAAACAGATACTAATATTTGCTTTGAAAGTAAACTATTTACACACTTAAACGCCTGAAGTGTAGTATTCTGATTATAGACATATGATCTATCACATTTTTTTTTATTAACCTTTAGGATATACAAAGCATTTTCCTTCAAATGAGCAAGAGAGCTAGTATGTGACATTTTTCTCTAACAAAATATTTAAGTTTTCAAAGCATCTATGAGGGAAAAAAGATACCAGTTATATTAGCTTTTGTTTCTAAGCCCAAGGAAAATAAAGAATTTGATCAATTAACGAATAAACATCAAATCCCTAATATTGCTAATTACTGGGCATACAAAAAAGATGAAAGATAGTGTCTACTCTCAAAGAGTGTAAAATCTCACCAAAGATCACTTAGAAATAAGAAAATACTCTCAGAGTCTGCAAAATGAAAAAAACCCCACCGAAACATACAATGCAGGAATTAAAGCTCCTCATAAATTCTAAGGTGATTTCCAGTTGAATAGAAATATAACTAATATGTTATCAGGGGCAATTATCTGGAACTTGGAGTTTTCCTCTAAAAACAAACATATATAGAGGTAACAATCTGAGGCTAGACAAATAAGTCTTGTTTAATTTATGATGGATTCAATCAATCAATCAGTTGGTAAACAGTTATTAAATTCTTACTTTATTCAAGGCACTCTACTAAACAATGGCAATACAAAAAATAGCAAAATCACAAAAACAATATCAGCAGTCAAGGGGTTTACACACTAATGGGGGATACAACATGTAAATAAAGAGATACACAGAAGAGTAGATGAAAAATAACCTTTGCTGGAAAGGTTCAAATTGTTGGGTGAGAATAAGAAAGTCTTCTGAAGAAGGTGGCATTTGAGTTGAGTTTTGAAAGAAAGCCAGAGTTCCCAAGGGGCTAAGGTAAGAAGGGAAAGTATCTTGGGTGTGGAGGATATACATCCAGTGCAAAGACCCAGGGATTGATGCATTACTTCTTAGATTCTAGGAGACGATAGTTGATCACTTCTCTCAAATCACCAGTCTTTTGATTTTCAGTCCTATTCATGCTTCCTACAATTTATCCTCCACCTCTAGGGGTATGATAGTTATTCTCTGGGAACATGCTCTCTTTCCCAGGATTTTTGCCAGCTTGTTTTGCATTTTAAAAAACACACAGTTTCAAGTCTCTCTCTCTCTCTCTCTCTCTCTCTCTCTCTCTCTCTCTCTCTCAAAACTTAAATCTATTTATTTATTTATTACATTAAAATACCTAGGTAACTTCCTCCCTCCCTCCTATCTCACCATTAGAGAAGGCATCATTTGACAAAAATATATATGTCATTTTTCAAACAATATCTCTTTTGCTGTATATAATGTTCTCTTGGTTCATCTTGTTTCATTCTTCATTATTATATTAAGTAGGTCTTTCCATGTTTTTCCAAAATTAGCCTTTTCATCATTTCTTGCTGTATAGTATTCCACCACAGTCATAAACCACAACTTGTTTGATCATTCCCCATTTGATGGCCATTCCTTCAATTTCTAGTTCTTTGCCACTACAAAGAGAGCTGCTATAAATATTTTAGAATATATTGGTTATTTTTCTTATTTCTTGATTACTTTAAAAGATAAACCTAATAGTGATATTTCTGGGTCAAAAGGTATTCACAGATCTGTAACTCTGAGCTCCCAGATCGTTCTCCAAAATGTTTGGATCAATGCATAGCTCCACCAACAGTGTATTAGTGTCTCCATTTTCCTCATCACTTCCAATATTTGTCATTTGCTCTTTCATCATTTTGGTCAGTCTCATAGATGGGAGGTATTATTTCAGAGTTATGATTTGTATTTCTCTAATCAAAAATGATTTAGAGCATATATATGTATATATATATATATATATATACACACACATATCTATATATTTTTGATTTCTTCACCAAGAAAGAGTTCATTTGGCTATTTGTTAATTGAGAGATGGCTCAAATTCTTACAAATTTGACAAATTTTTAAAAATATATTTTAGATATGAGACATCTTTCCAAGAAATTGTAATCCCCCATCCCATTTCTGATTTCTTTCTAATCTTGGCCATGTGAGTTTTATTTGTACAAACCCTTTTTATTTATTTATTTATTTATTTTTCTTTTCTTTTTTTTTTTAAACCCTTAACTTCTGTGTATTGACTTATAGGTGGAAGAGTGGTAAGGGTAGGCAATGGGGGTCAAGTGACTTGCCCAGGGTCACACAGCTGGGAAGTGTCTGAGGCCGGATTTGAACCTAGGACCTCCCATCTCTAGGCCTGGCTCTCAATCCACTGAGCTACCCAGCTGCCCCCTACAAACCCTTTTTAATGTAATGTATTTTAAATTATCCATTTTACATTTCACAATGCTTTCTATCTCTTATTTATTCATAAATTCTCCTATCCAACAATTCGATAAGTAATAGGTTCCTTGTTTTTTAAATTTACTTACGATATTTCATATGCCTAAATCATACATCCATTTTGATATTATCTGGATAAATGGCATAATATATTGGTCTATATATAGTTTCTGCTAGGCTGACGTCCAGTTTTCCCATTTTTTACCAAATAGTGAACTCTTAACTTCAAAACTTGGATCTTTACTTTTGTCTCACACAAGGTTACTATAATTTTTTAAAATTTTTTGTTACATGTCTATTCTGTTCCACTGATCCACTTTTCCATTTCTTAGCTAGTAGCAGATAATTTTGATAATTATTACTTTATAATACAATTTAAAATCTGGTGCTGCTAGACTTTCTTTTACATTTTTCATTAATTCCTTTATTATTCTTGACCTTTTGTTTTTCTATATTAATTTTGTTATTTTTCTATTTTAATAAAATAATTTTTGGTAATTTATTTGGAATGGCATTAAATAAATAGATTAATTTAGCTAGGATTAGAATTTTAATTATTTTTCTCTGTCCACCCATGAACAATGAATATTTCTCCAATTATTTAAATCTGATTTTATTTATATGAAAAGGTATTTTAAAATTATATTCATGTAGTTATTGGGTTTGTTTTGGCATTCATACTCCTAGCCATTTTATTCTATCTAAGGTTATTTTAAATGGCTTATCTCTTACTATCTTTTCTTGCTGGATTTTGTTGGTGATATATTGAAATGCTAGTGATTTATATGGGTATCTTTTAGATCTTGCTGCTTTGCTAACATTATTGATATTTTCTACTAATTTTTTATTGAATCTCTAGCATTTCCCATACAATTCATCATATCATCTATAAAAAGAGATAGTTTTATTGGCTTTTTGCCCATTCTGATTCTTCCAATTTCTTTTTTATTCTTTTGTTATTGCTAGTATTTTTAATTCAATATATTAGATACTATTGATGATAATGGGCATTCTTGTTTCACTCTTGGTCTTATAGGGAGGGCTTCTAAATTATCCCCATTAAAGGTAATGTTTGCTGATGGTTTTAGGTATATACTTATTATTATTCTAAGGAAAAATCCATTTGTACCTATGATTTCAAGTGTTTTTAATAGGAATGAATGTTACATTTTGTCAAAAGCTTTTTCTTCATCTATTGATATAATTATATAATTTTTGTTGTTATAACCAATTATTTCAAAAAGTTTTCCTTATACTAAACAATCACTGCATATATGGAATCAATCCTATTTGGTCATAATGCATAATCTTTGTGATATATTGTTGTAGTCTTCTGGCTAATATTTTATTTAAGATTTTTGAATCTATATTGATTAATGAGATTGGTCTATAATTTTCTTTCTCTGATTTTGCTTTTCCTATTCTAAGCATCAGTCCCATATTTGTTTCATAAAAGGAGTTTAGCAGGAATCCTTCTTTACCAATTGTTCTAAATAATTTATTAAATATTGGAATTAGATGATCTTTAAATGTCTGTAAAATTCACTTGGTCCATTTGGTCCTGATGACTTTTTCTTAGAAAGTTCATTTATGGCCTGTTCAATTTCTTTTTCTAAAATAAGTTTATATAGATATTCTATTTCTTCCTCTTTTAGTCTAGGTACGGTGATGGTGAAAAGATACTAAAGATGGCACACAGAGTGCTCTCTGTGGGCACAAGCTCTGACACTCCCCCACCCCCACTGTCAGAGTTCTTTACTAGAAAGGCAGAGGGACTTAGGTTGAGCTACTCCCTTCCCCCTCTCCACTGGCCCTGATGATATTTTTTTCACTTTGCCCTCACTCCTCTGTTCAGCAGTCCAATGGGAGTGCTTCCTTCCTCCTCTGTATGGGATAAGAATGGGGCAAGGCATGCCCAGTACTGGGTGAGGTGGGAAACAGTATGGTTGTAATGCAATACTATGGCACCATAAGCAATGATGAACAGGATGAGTTCAGAAAAACCATGGGAGATTTTAATGGACTGCTGCAAAGTGAAGTGAGCAGAACCAGGAGAACAATGTATACAGTAACGAAAATATTATACAGTGATCAACTGTGAAAGACTAAAATATTATCAGCAAAGCAAATTTCCAAGATAACCACAAGATAGTGGTGAAGAAAATGCTATCCATATCCAAGGAAGAAACTATTGGAATCTGAATGCAAATCAAAATACGCCATCTTTCTTTGTATATCTTTCATGAGATTTCTATTGTGTACATGATATATGTATTTTCTATCATTACATGGAAAATATGGAAAGATGTATTACTTGATGGTATGGGTATAATCTATATCAGACTAATTATTGCCTGGGGATGGAGGAGAGTAGAGAGATAAAAAAAATCTGAATTTTAAAATGTCAAAAATTGTGTCTCCATGTAACTGAAAAAAACCCCACAACATTAAAAAATAATGATGGTGCCCTCTTTCTCATTGGGATCGCTACCTTTATGGAGAAAAAAAAAAGAAGCTACATTGCCATGAGGATATTCAGAACCTGAGGTGGGGTATATTGATGTGAGGACATTCAGAAACATGTGGAGGCATTTTGAAGAGTGTGGAAAAGGAAAGCAATATGACACTATGGGCCACTGGAAAGGAGGAAACAATTAAAGAAACTTTGAAAACTATTTCTGAAACTATGACCTAACAGCTTACAAAGATGTCAACTATCCATATATCTGAACTCTCTGTGCCAGATATTTGTGACTTACTTTAAAGATAATTTCTTCCTTCCACTGATGAAGGAAGTGACATGGAGCATTTCTGATCTTGATTTTTAAGGCTATGTTTTGCTCTAGTAAGTGATTAAAATTTTTTTTCTTAATGTATATCTAAGCTGGTTATCAGTCTTTCTTCAGGTGAGACCCAAAGTCTTTTCAAAGTCTTCACCAAGGCTTGGGATTCATGATGTAGCCTTTGTGAACCCAGGACTACCAGACTGACAAAATGAGACATCAGAAGTGGATTGTTAGGGCTTCATAATTATGAAGGATGCAAAATGTAGATGGAATATGGTAGGGTAGCAATATGAGGGGAGGGAAATACTCAAGATTTCTGTTACCCTGATCAAATGTGATAGACTTTGCTACCAACAATACAATGATCCAGGCCAATTCTGAGGACTTATGAAAAAGAGTGCTCTCTACCTCCAGAGAAAGAACTGTTGGAGTAGAAATGCAGATGAAAACGTGATTTATCACTTGTTTATTTGGGTATATGATTTGAGATTTTGGTTTTATAAGATTATTCACTTACAAAAATGGAAATATGTTTTGTGTGATAAAAAAGGTTGCTGTTACCATTTTTGTAATCCAGAGTTCCTAGTTTTACAAAAGTCTACCAATACAAAACATTAGGACTTCAATTTTTAACTTATTCAAGCACCTGGAAAAACTGACATGTCGCACAAATTCCCAAGACATTGATTAGTATCTGAAAAATCAATATACGGTGGGACCTCATTTAATGCAATCTCAACACGTGTGAATTCAGGTGAATTCAGACAATCAAAAAAAAAGCAGAAAAATACATAAAATAAAATTTCAATTATGTACTAAATCCATTCCATTTTCCCAAGTGGGGTTAAGCCTTGCAGCAGCTCACACAATCACACTCATTCTTGCTCTGAGAAGCATAACATTATTTCACATGAAACATTAACTCTGCAACAGTCGTTGTCTGGAGTTCTCCTTTGTTACAAATCATGTCCGTGTCAGATCAATGCTTTTCTTTGTTTCATTAACATTATTTGGTTATTAATAATAGCTTCAATGTACAAGAGAAGTGATGCTGGTGGGATAAGACTAAGAAAAGTCAGAAAGTGTCTAGGTATATTTATATGTGAAATACTTATTAAATAATGGGGTTTGCTTTCATGTGCAATTTTCCACTTACTTGTAACATATTGATCATGTAAAATGAGGTCCTATTGTAAAAGCTTATGAGTAATATTTCTTCCCATGAGGAAAATCTCTTTGAAAAAGCAAGTAAAGATCAAAGGCTACTTGGGGAGTTGTGAAATCAGAGTTAGAACAGAACTTACAGGGAAACCTGATTGTTTAGTTCCCCAAGGTTCTCTACTTAATTATGGAGACACATTGTTCCAAAAACTCTCTTAAGGTTTTTCCTTTTCAGTCTTCTAAGTTGCACTTTCAGTTCTTTATTGATGTGGACAATTACATTAAAATGTCTCTGATTGCTGCATTAAAGAGTCTCTGGTAGTCACCATTTTCCCTCCACACATCTGAGAGAATGCTCACAATAGGGCCCTGATTGTATCAGGAAGTCATCATCTAGGTAATAATTTTCTCTTTTCTTTCTGATGGCTCTTGACTGACAGTGATCAGGGGAACCAATAGAATCATGGTCCCTTTTATGGGAAACTGAGATGATCTATTTCATGTTAGGTATAATGGCATGACATTAAGTTTTTAGACAAAACAGAGAACTTTGAAGATGGTATGATCAAATATTAAATGTATTTTCAGGGAGATTAATGACTTAATCAAATCATTGTTGAAACTTGGAATATGATTAAGTAAAACTATGGAACTTCATTAGGCCCATCAAATTTCCTCTAAGCTATCTGATATCTAATCTCCTACTTGGCAAGGAAAGGTAATTACCCTTCTCACTCCTGCCTCTCTACAAATTCCATTTTATCTTGTCCAAGACTTTTGTCTTGTTCTCTTCTTTTTTCCTATTACCCTAGAGGTGACACTTTCTAATGTGCAATTTGGTGTGTGCTCACTTCAGGATGTTTTCATCAATCTTTTTCTGGTTTTGGTGGCTAAATCTTAGAATTATCTTGTTGTAGTTCAGGGATGGGATATTGTGCAACTCATATCCTCAGTGGAACTGCTATCATCAAGTCTCAATTTCACAAAACGTTGTGGTTGTAAGCATGAGGAAAGGCAGCATTTTCCCAGTCTGTCCCTAATAGCTGGAACATTCTCTTTCCTATCTTTGCTTCCTAGCTTCAAGTTGAAACTAAATCCTTCTTTCTCCAAGAAGCCTTTCCAAGTTCTTCTTAATTCTTGGTTTCTTCCCTCTGAGACTACCCTTAATTTATTTTATATGTGTATATATATATGTATATATATCTTATTTGTACAAAGTTGTTTGCATGTTGTCTCCCCAGTTAGACTGAAACGCCCTCAAAGTTGAGACTTTTCTTTTTTGCTTTTCCTTGTATTTTCATTATTTGACACAAGACCTGGCACATGGGAGGTGCTTAATAAATTCTAACTGAATGAAAGTTCAATAATAAATAAGGGTGCCTCTGGTGCTACTTAAAACTAGAGGCTAGAAATCAATTCGTGGCCAGGATGCAGTGACGAAGGTCACTTTCACTGGATACAGGGTTGGACCAGATCACCTCTGAGCTTTGCAGCACCAGTAAATTATGATTCAGTTTTACCATAGAGAGGGATTTTCTAAACTTTGTTTTTCTTGATAAAGCTGTTGTCCTTATGAATCTGACAGCCTAACATGGAGCTTTGCCCATTTCAGCTGAGCAAGTGCTTGGAAATCTCATGCTTAAGTCATTCTGCAGCGTTAGGCTGACATACTTGACTCTGTCAATTGAGAAGAAATACAACCCTTCCAAAGGTTTTTTTTCTATTTGATGTGTTGAAAGATTTAGAAATAAAGCAGATATATATGTAAAATCTGTGTACCAGGAAAATATCACCCAACTCTTTTTTTCTGAAATGTACGCTTCAGTACACAGTGAGATGTTAGCCTAGACTTAGTTTCTGCAAGACTGCTTTCCAGTTTCCCAATAGTTCCCAATAGTAGTTGTTATGCTACATACACATATATACGTGCACATACACATACAAACACACGCTTACACACAGAGAGACATAAAGACTTACTTACACATGCACATAGAAATACATACCCAGAGACAATGAATATTCAGACATATATACATGGATAGACATGATATAAATATCTAGTTTTGTATCCTTAGATATACATCCAGACAAGGGTACAATAATGACTATATACATTTGCTTGTTCATACACACACACAGAACACACACATGCAAAGGGTACATACTTGCCTATGCATACATATACATACCTATAGATGCATCTGTATACACAAGCATATTTGTGTACACTCACAAATATTCACATGCATATTAGCACATATAAATACATGGAGATGAATTCACTTATAACTTATTCAAGCATGTGCCCACTTATACATTCAAATACACATCTATGTAGATACGTTTTATATAAAATTTTATAGAGAATAAGTTAAAGTAGTTCAGCTCTCATACAATTTTTCATTTTAAGATTTTATAGGAAGCTGGTGCCAGCATTAATGTAGCTCACAAACTGTTAAATGTATTTAAGGACAAAGTGCCTTTTTTCTCTTTTTTTCTTTCTTGATGGGCTAAAGCAGAGGGTACTAAAAAGATAGAAGGTTAGAATATTGATTCATTCATATTCCTTCCACAAATTTGCTAAGGAAATAAAGGTGGGTACAAATCTGAAAAAAAGAAATGTAATTTCTCATCTAAGATTTTGCTCCCACTCACATATGGGCTGGCTCGTTTTGTTCTATTCAAATTCAGTTTAACTGGCTTTTAAAAATGTATTGATGGAGGGCAGCTAGGTTGCTCAGTGGATTGAGAACCAGGCTCAATGTGTCTTTTCTTGGCTCATCTGGATTGCCTGGCCAGTCCTCCTTTCACCCCCAATGATAATTTATTAAGTTGTTGCTGGTGTAGGTGATGGCCTGTTTCCCTCTTCACAGGAGTTTCCCCTCTCAGTGATGATGATGAGGACTGGCTTAGAGACAAAGCCAGTGATCTGAAGGGCTGCTATTCCTGAGACTCTTGGTGCACAGTCTTGGACTGTGTCATCTGAGGTCTGAACTGAACTAGAGGTCATGGTTGTGGTGATTTGGCTAGCCTTAGTCTGACTATTGCTGATCCTTCTATACTAGATCTATAGCCATTCAAAAGAGTTTGCCTTAACCATCTACACAGGACAAAACCAAGAGGACAAAGAAAGTCCTATCATGTAGTTTTGTCATACAGGCAAATGGGTAATGCATTGAGTAGTATGTATATCTTAAGTGGACACTATAAATGGATAATAAGTGGGGCCCAGAACTGAATAGGAAGCAAAGAGCAGGTCTTATTGCCTTTGAGAAGTTATAAGAGTTTCTTAATAACTCCAAATTCTTCCATGAACCAAAGGTCAGTCTTTTTTAATATTATTTATTCTATTGGCGTTAAATGGCTGTGAGTCATAAAACATTTTAATGACTAAAGAATTAGAAATGAGCTATATAGATGGCAATGAAAAGGAACATGGTGGGAATAAGCAGGCCATAGCACATAACATATAAAGCATCATGATGAAGAACCAGAGTAAAATATGCAATTAACAAATTATATGGTCAAAAAGAGGGGCAACTAGGTGGCACAGTGGATAGATTGCCAGACTTAGAATGAAGAAAACTCATCTTCTTGAATTCCAATCTGGTCTTAGACACTTAATGGCTATGTGACCCTGAGCAAGTTACTTAATGCTGGTTGCCTCAGTTTCCTTATCTGTAAAAATGGGCAAAAGAAGGAAATGGCAAACCACTCCCATGATTTTTACCAAGAAAACCCCAAATGGGGTCACAAAGAGTTGTACACAACTGAACCAACCAAATAACAACAAAAAGATGTTTATTTGGGGAGAATGATGGGGTTGTGCAGTGGTGAAGAATGAGAAAGGATGCTTTTAAATCCTATGCTTTTACTAGTTAGCAAATATTGCTAATTAGAATGTAGATTCCAACCATGTGCTTTCCCTGTGCTTTCTTCCTCCCAGCTGATAAGAGCTTGCAGTCATGAAGGGGAGGACTTCCAAGCTTTCTCAATGGTTGACAGTTGATGTTAAGCAGGACATGGGAGAGAACATTCCACATATGTACTGGGGATCTTTACAATTGAGGGAAGATCTTGATAATTAAAGAAAATTCCCTAAGCCTTGTGTATGACCCTTTTTTTCTTTTTGCGCCTCCAAATTTACTCTGTCATGTGTAAGCTCTTAGAACACACTTCCATCTAAAAGTGTTACCACCCCCCTCTTCATCCCTTTTCTAAGTTTTAGTCTGGAATACCTTTGGGATGTTCCCAAAACATTCTTTAAGGGTCCCACAGACCCTTAATAAATCTAGCAACCTGAATCTGCTGCTGTTACTGCTACTACTCCATCACTACAGGGGCCGTTCTACTGTTCTGGGCTATATCCACCATCTCCCTGGCCACACTACTTGTATCTTCTTTGAATAAACAATTTCATGCCTTTAGATGGATCTGAGGTATAATTCTTTGGGTGAGAGCCAGCATTTGCTCTCCCACTACAAACTCACTCTCCCACAACCAGAGCACAGGATAAGCAGCACTCAGTTTATATCTTTGTAATGACAAAGGAAATTGAGGAAGACCACATCATGCATGGTAAGTGAACCTCCTATGAGGAACTTATAGGAATACATAGATAAAGGTAGTAAAGGTTGGGTAGGCATGGATGGATTGTGTTCTGTATAGTTGGAAGGAATATCCATACCAATGTAATCATGGTTTTATTTGTTTTTGAAAGATCTTTCTAATGATTTGAGCTATCTCCAGATGGTCTGGCTGCCTTTAGAGTTAATGGCTTTTTCATCAATGGAAGTCCTCAAGCAAAGACCAATTGACTACTTGCCATGAATGTTGTGGTTTTCTGGGGGAAGGGTGGACAGGAATGTAATGGGAATTCTTATTCAGGAGTAGGTTGGCCTAGAGGGCCACTGATGTCCCTCCCAACCCTGACATTATATGATGCTATGATTCAGAGAATCTGGGATCACCTCTATGCTTTGCTGAGGCATTGGAGTAAATCTTTACTAACAACATTTAAACTTTTTTGGCCTCTCTGCTGAGGAAACCAGCTGATTTTGCCCTGAACTGAAAAGTCAGTTATTGCAAAAAGGAAACCACTTTAAAATTACATGGAGTAAAAGCTTTTAATTATGGCACCCAGCTTTGAACTATTGAGAATGAAAGTGGCTGATGGACTTAACCTGATATTTGGTAAACAAGCATGATATGAATTGTCTGAGATGGATTTTTTTGGAGTTAAGCATCAGGGAAACCAACTGAAATGCAGAATTACAAATTAGCAGTTCTCCTGAAGAAGAAGAGTTCAAATTCAGCCTCAGATACTTACTAACTTTGTGACTCTGGGCAAATAATTTTGCCTCTGTTTGTCTTAATCTACTGGAGGAGAAAAATGGCAAACCTTTCCCAATTACATTTTAATCTACTTTAAGCAGCACTCAGGAGTGTTGTCACTGACCACATGTTTGACACTTCTGTCATACGGTGGACAGGACATTAAATTCAGTCTTTTCTCTGCCCTTTTCCAGGAGTTTGTTGTTGTTATTGTTTTTACTACTTTAGAATCTCAAGGATCTTGGACTTAGAACTTGAAGTTACTTTAAAAACCATCTAATTCAAACACCTAATTTTATAACTAGGGGAAACTGAGACCTAAAGAGGTTAAGTTACTTGCCAATGGTCTTACATAATTAGAAAGTCATAGAAATAGGGTTTGAGCCCACCTCCTACTGATTCCAAGTCCAGTGCTCTACTTATATAAAGTTTCTCAAAGATGATACTCCATTTCCCATCTCCATGTTCTTGTACTCAAGGGCTGTCCTCCATATGTAGAATGCTCTCTCCATTCACTTCTCTGACTCTTGGTTTCCCTGACTTTCTTCAAGGACAAGCTCAAATCCTGCTTTCTCCAGGAGGTCTTTCTATCTGCTAGGACCTTCCTTCTAAGGTTACTTTATATCTTTTCATATCTCTCTCTCTCTTTCTCTCTCTCTATCGATATCTAAATCTCTATATATCTATATATGTATATATATACATATATCTATATCTATATCTATATCTTGTCTATTTATTTAAGTATTGCCTCTTATATTAGGAAGAGAACACCTTGAGTGGAGGAAATCTTTTTGCATATTTTTGTATCCTGAGGCTCAGGAAGGAAAGAAGGAAACAAGCATTTATTAAGTGCCTACAATATGGTAGGGACCATACTAAGGACTTTATTTAATCCTAACAATAACTCTGAGAGATAGGTGCTATTATTATCCTTATTTTATAATTGAAGAACCAGAGACAGCTAGAAGTTAAATGACTTGACTAGGATGACACTAATAAGAATCTGAGACTTAATTTGAACTCTATCCATTGCATCATTAACTTCCCCTTATCACAGGATTTGGGTCATTCTAGGTTTCTAATAAATGTTTGCTAAGTGATTGACAAAGTCTTTCCTCTTTTCACTGCTTGTTTTCTACAAATTATTGAGGATCACTTCAAGGGCAATCATAGGAGACCTTGGATAAAGGATTGAACTAAATTTTCATTAAGGTCTCTTCTAGCCCTGATGATCTCCCCATCTGTGAAAAAAAGGAAAATGTGAGGCTGTTAAGTTACAACTTTAAGAATGAACAATCAAGTCCTATCTGTTTCTTGATGATTTTAAACCTTTGGGAAGCAAAGCTATTTGCTGGATTTTACAATACACAATGATATCTGGCTCACTTGGCTGCTAACCCTTACTGACTGTAGGTGGCTTATCTTGAAAGAATTAATTCCTACAATTTTACTCTACTTTCAAACAGAAGTTTGTTGGTTAAGAAAGAATTAACACAGGAAGAGCTACAATTCCCCAGTTCTTTAGAGGCTTTAGAGAAGCCAAGGGAAGTAAATAAAGAGTCAGTTGTATGCAGTTTTGGTAATGTGTTTTTGGACTACCAGATTCATAGAGAATACAAAGTTGCTGGTTGCTGGGGCCATCAGTGCCTAGCAGCAGTGCCAGCTATGGTTGTTCTTGAGTTAAGGGAATACCTGTCCCAACAATCATATTTGCCTTATTGCCTAACAAAGTTATCAATTTTAAGTTTTAAACATAAACACACTGGAAAGAGAGTTTAGTCATTTTGTTATGGCGACTAAGACATAGGGAGATAATGGGGTGAAAGGGACCTTATTGCTGATTTCTTTATTTTACTGAAGGGGGAATAGAGACCCAGGGAGTTGGAGTGATTTGGACAAGACCACAGAGCAGAAAGTAGCAGAACTGGAAACTGAATCCAGATCTTCTGATCCTGAAGCCAGTGCTCTTTGAACTACATCATAGGCAAAGCTTGGTTAAAAGGTGTCTACAGATAGACCCTTGTGTGTACAGATAAACATCTTCCTTCCTTTCTCTTCCAGGGTTTTGAATTCAGGCCTAGTGGTTTTTTCTCTACAAATTATACCATATGTCCACTACTTGTCAAGAGAGAATTAAATGTTTAGGTCTTAGCTATCTATGCATTTATTATAAGTTATCTGAATAAATGTCTATTGTGTGCCACTTTATGGTGCATCCAGGACAGTTCCCCACCTTATTGCCTCCTAGTAAGTTTTTTTCTGAAAGTAAAGGTACTCTTGGTAAACAAACTGGAATTTTAAGTGATTGTAGTTAAGAATCCCCATGTTATTTATCCTTTAGAACCCAGGCTAGAAGACCAACCATGAGTATAAAAGTCTCTTAGAGATGGGGGGTATTGTTCTTGCCCCAAAATTAGTTTTTGGGGTAGAAGGTAGGTCCCAGAAATGAGAGAACACACAAATACATACATACATATATATATATATATATATATATATATATATATATATATATATAAATACT
>NC_058130.1:84456281-84468983 GCF_016433145.1 Gracilinanus agilis | reverse complement strand
TCCTCCTCCTTCTTCTTCTTCTTCTTCTTCTTCTTCTTCTTCTTCTTCTTCTTCATCTCTCTCTTTCTCTCTCTCTGCCTTGTATTCATCTGGAGGAAACCTATGATAATAAAGCTGTTTCTGTGCATCCTGTCTTGATCTCAAATATATTTTGCTTGGCTAGAGATCGTTTGTTCTCTTTTGAATATTGCTTCTTGGAGGTCAAGCACAGGCCTCAGCTGTTGCTAGTTCCCTTTCCTTCAGGCCTTGTGCAGTGTCACCCACGCTGGCCCCCTGCCTCGGTTTCCTCTGATCTTCATTTCTGCAGCAGATTGCTGGTGTGGCTTCTTACTAACTTAGGCAGATTGCCTAGCCATTCTCACTTCTTTCTGTTTGGAATCATGTATATATGCTGCATGATTCCTAATATCCTCCAGTGGTAATGATTCCCACTGTGGACAACTTTGCCTGAAGTAATTTTGTATCGGGATTGAGGTTCCCTTTACAANTCCTCCTCCTCCTCCTCCTCCTCCTCCTCCTCCTTCTTCTTCTTCTTCTTCTTCTTCTTCTTCTTCATCTCTCTCAGTATATAAAAAATAGACTTGAAGCCTATATTTAGAAATATTCAGTAGGCAATAATGATGAGCCAAGGGTTTTTAGTTGACTGTAGTCACAGATATATGTGGGACTAAACATTTGATAAAAGAGAAGATTCTGCTCTTCACTTGAAAATCCAGTGGAAAGGTGACAGTTTTAAGGTTTATAGTTTAGAGGCAGTGGAAAGAGTTAAGATTTAGGGTCAGGAGAACTGCTTTGGGGCCTTGGCTATGATGCTTGCCAGCTGTATGACCTTAGAAAACTCAATTAACCTCTCTAGAGCCTCAAATTCTTCATCTTTCAATAGTAATAATATGATAGGCATTGCCTACCTTATAGGTGTGTTGTGAAGTTAGTGCTTGGTAAACCACAAAGCCCTAGGAAAAATCAAGCTACTTAAAAAACAAAAACATGATCTTTATTTAAGTAGAAAGAATTTGAGACTTGGAGATGAGAATGAACTGGAGTTCAGCCCAGGTTTTACTGAGCAGAGGCGTAATCTCAGATGGGTCACTCTGTCTCTCTCCAGGGTTCAGGTTCACCATCTGTACTGGAGGGAGGTAGGAATGAGATAATCAATGTGCAGTCTTTCAAGCTGTTTGGAAGAGAGCTGTCCTCTGTAAACCAGAGAGAATGCTACTCCACCCTTGAAAATAAGTGGGTGTTTTTCAGAAACTAAAACAATCTTCTAAATGAACAACAAAAACAAAAACAAACAAAACAAATTCCTCTTTCCCCCAAACAAAGCAAAGAAAAAAGTTTGCACTGAAACTCGAATACCCCTCCTGGTGACAAATAACTGCAAAGTGAACAGCAATGAGAGTCATTGCTTAGTCTTCCCTTTGGGCAAAATTAAATGAACCTATTTTATCTTTTTTGCATTCAATATTTGCTCAAGACCCCATCTTGATCCTTTTCCCTATATTTGAGACATGACCATGTGGCGAAAAGAAAACACTTGGGGTCTTTTGTCTAAAGACTTGGTTTCAAATCCTGGTATTGCTGGTATAGATCATAGTTTTAGAGCTGGAAAGTATCATTTAATACCTTCATTTTACACAAGAGGAAACTGAGGCTCAGAGAATTAATTGACTTGGACAAGGTCACATGATGATTTAGTGGCCAAATCTGGATTTGAATCCAGCTCTTCTGACCTCTTAGTGGATGCTATTTCTACTATATCATGTTTTTATTTCCTATTGATAAAAAAAAATCTTGCTAACTCATGTCAAAATATAAAGGAATGTACAGAAGTGTTATTTTTGTTAATGGTATAATTATAACTCCAGTGAACTCTTGAGATGTCTGAACTCAGCCAGGGCAAGTAAAATTTGCCATATGGAGTTATAAAACGTAGCACCTTGACAGCACCACATTTTATCCAGAAGCTGATCTGCTCTCCAGATGGTGTCAAGTTAATAGAGTTCCCATGCTCTTCCTAATGTTTTCTCTCCCTCGTTCCTTGAGCTTCTGAAATGTGAATCCTGTTTCTTTTATGAAACCATTTTATTAAGGGCCACAGAACTAGTAAGTGTCTGAGGCAGAATTTGAACTGAGGTCCCCCTTACTCCAAGTTCAGCACAGGTGTGCTAGAGCCAGCTTCAATGGCTTGGGAGAGACAATGAATTTGCAGGATGAGCATTAATATTATGTAAACCAGCAAGTGTTACAAATCAGGGTTTGATTTATTATTTTGCTGATTGTCTATACAAGTAGTGTCAAATTCAAATAGAAATGGGAGTCATTAAATCTATATCATGTTCCATGCAGGCTGCATATTAACTCAGAAAATGATATATTAACATTACTTGTGTTCTAATGTATTTTTTATTTATTTTGTTAAATATTTCCCAATTACATTTTAATTGGATTCAGCCCTACTTGAGTGTGTTGAGGGCAGCTATATGTTTGATGTCTCTGGTTTAGACTTAAGAAAATGATGGAGAAAATGTTAATAATATAGATTAAATTGAAAAGTATATTGTAGGGACTTTTTATTTTCCAGAGATCCCAATATGAAACATTTATAAACACTTCGCCACCTACCTGCCATGTCTCTGTGTCCTATTATAAGGAAAAAGAGGCAATATGACAGGACTTAAATATATTAATTTATAAATATATGCATATATATGTATATATATATATATAAATGTATAAACTATACCCCTTCTCTTATTTTTGAAAGGTACACTTACAGCTCCTTTCTATTCAGAATAAATATTTCAGGATAGCATTTTCCTTCTGTTTTCATTAGGAAATTCTCTTAATTTCTCTTAACATGGAATCATCATCATTATTTGTGAATATAGAATTTATCAGCTTTATTAACTTCTTTAATCCTTTTGTGCTCTCAATGAAAAATTCACAAGAGGGAAAGAGTTCTCTTTGTTCCCATATACTGTTATATGTTATCAATCTCTCTCCTTCTTTCGAAGATAAAGGAAAAAATTTCCAGCCTTCCTCTCTGAAAGATTCAGAGAGTAATGGAGAGAATTTTTCCATCAGTAAGAACATCTGGAAGTGGGATGTGATTTTAGATAGAGGTTGACTTGATTATTGAGGTGGTGGATAAAAATGTTGACAATTTGCTTGCTGATGCTGGAGAGCTGATACTTTACATCTTGTTTCCTTTTAAAGAGGTGTGTGTGTGTGTGTGTGTGTGTGTGTGTGTGTGTGTGTGTGTGTCTGTGTGTGTGTGTGTGTGTGTGTGTTTCACTAGAGGTCTAAGAAAGCAAGTATTTTGGGCTATACAACTGGAAAAAGGCAGTTTTCTCTGTGTTATAGAAAAGGTGCCCCTTGACCCAAGAAAGCCTTAAGTAGTTTAGCCTCCAAAGAGTTCCTGCATGAAATGTAGATAGAAAGTGAAATTACATTCCTGATAACCGGATGCTAAGGAACAGTAGAATATAGAAAAGGGAGGCACCTTGTCTTGCTGGCTTCTAAGGTGATGAAGGAATATGACATTTGTCACATGAGAAGAGTGCATATGTGTATTTGAGTGTGGAACTCCATGTGAGTGTGGAACTCCATGTGACTTTGGAAATGAGAAGCACTGGGTTGGAAACTGCCAGGGAGGAACTTGACATCTGAGGCACAGAATGAGTTTCATTTGCTAATCCAGAAGTAAGAAAAGAGGTATGAAATCGGAGCTCTGTATCTCTTCAGCACTAAACTATTTTGAAATTGTGGTTTTTTTTCTATCTGGTTAAGGTACACAAGATAGCTGGAGATATGGAGACCTACTCTGAACTTAGCTGACCTCTGAAACTTTACAGAAACTCAGAATATGAAGGAACCTTAAAGATTGTCTAGTCCATTTTGTCCCTAAACAAGTATGACATTATAGTTTGGGAACTTCCAGCATGCATCTGTTTGTACTTAGGTGATATTTGATGGCAGTGTTTGTGTATTTTATAAATGCTTGATATAAGGTGATACTCCTTCAATGATTTCTCTGCCATTTTTTGCTTTGTCTTTTTGTTTGGAAAAACTAATTTTTGTTTTCTAGGCCATTAGTGCATGTAATCTATTGAGTGTTGACTGTTGAAATAGGGTATCACCATCTGTCTAGATGAGTTGAAATAGGGTATCACCATCTGTCTAGATGAGTGCTTCTTAGCCTTGACTGGAATTTTGTTGTAGTTTGATCATTTCAGTTGTGTCCAACTCTTTGTGACCTCATTTAGATATTTTCCAAACCAAAATATTCCTCTCTATCTATTACTCTCTTATATGTTTTATTTTCTTCTAGCAGAAGAAAAGCTTCTTGAGGACAAGAACTGTTTTTTCTTTGATATTTGAATGTTCAGTCCTCAGTAAAGAGTTTGGCACACAGTAGAAGTGTTCAATTGCTTTCCAATTTTCCTAACAATTATCATCAAAGAGGGAGCTCTTTCCTAGATAATTTGTGTTCTCAGGTTTAGCACAAAATAAGTCATGGAATTCAATATTTTTCCTGATTTTTCTTTGTCTAAACTATGCCATTGTTGTGATGATGAAAATTTGAAATATGATAGTGTTCTTCCCCCTTCATTCCTATATTTTTTCATTATTCCCTTTGGTATTATAGACTTTTTGTTCTCTTAAGAATATTTGTCATCTCTCTCTCTCTGTAAAGTATCACCTTGGTAGTTTGAATTGTACAGCACTAAATCTATATAAATTAATTTCGGTAGTACTGTGGGTTTCATTTCATAGATAAGATAGGGTTCTAAGTCCATCCCTGGAAGGCTAAAGATTAATGAAACTGAGTTGAAGCTTCTTGTCCTTGGAAATCGACAAAACAGGAAGTAGATGGTAACCACCTATCACTTAGTGAACAAATCCTAGGGCAGTGATGGCGAACCTATGGCACAGGTGCCAAAGATGACACACAGAGTGCTTTCTGTGGGCACTTGTCCCCACTGCCCAAGTTCATTACTAGAAAGGCAGAGGGACTTGGGTGGAGCTACTCCCTTCCCCCTCTCCACTGGCCCTGATGACATTTTTTCACTTTACCCCTGCCCCTCTGCCCAGCAGCCAAATGGGAGTACTTCCTCCCAACCCTGTGTGGGGTAAGGGAGCAGGGCACAGCACATGGTCTTGGGGGTGGGGCTCGGCACTCTGTCTCTAAAAGGTTCACCATTACTGTCTTAGGGAATTTCCTATGACTCATATTGGCTAAGTGACTTTCCAAGAACCTCTCAGATAATAGATGCCAGAAGTGGAAATTGAACTCATCTTTCCTAACTCCAAGTCTAATGGTATATCCATTTTATCATGTTGCTTTTACATGATTACAATTTGATAAGTGAGGAAAATAAGTCTCAAAGAAATTAAATGAATTGCCCACTGTCACATTGTTATTAAATTTTGAAGCTAGAATTCATTGCTGGTTGTCTGTCTCCAAGGACAGTATTTATATAGACATCAGACTCAAGATGCCACTACTTGGAATTAGAACTTTAAAACTAGATGTCTCATGCTTGAAATGGAGAAATATAAAAACAAGATTTGGGGGGAAAACTCGGGCTTTTGTCTTCTGCAACAATTGTCAATTCTGTGAACTATTATAGTAAGTCAGAGTATAGCATTGTTTAAAATTCCTTTTTAAAAGAAATAGTAAAGTTTTTACCAGACAAAATAGCTCCTTCCAATGATCCAATAAGCTCTTAGGAAGTTGCTATGAGGACATTTAAATAAATACGGAACACGTGAAGGGGAAGAAATCCTCCTGTGATCTTCCTTCACTGATATGGTGATTATGTATATTTTGCCTCTTAATTTAGATAATCTAAATGGGGATAGGCTAAATGCCTTTTGGGCAAATCTTATATAACCTAATATCAAGAAAGAGAGTAGTCCTTTCCATTTGACCAACTATTTTATATTGTTATTGACCAGGGTCCATCTCATTTTTGATGTTGTTTAGTCACTTCCAACACTTTGTAACCCTATTTGGGCTTTCTCAGCAAAGATATTGGAGGGGTTTGACATTTCCTTCTCCAACTCATTTTAATAGATGAGGAAACAAAGGCAAATAGGGTTAAGTGACTTGCCCAGGTTAACACAGCTCATAAGTGTCTCAGGCTGGATTTGAATTTAGATCTTCTTGACACCTGGCCTGGAGCTCTATCCATTGGGCCACCTAGCTGCCCATCTTAGTAAGGACCTAAGAAGCTGTACTTGAATAGCTTTACTATTCATTGACATTCATTCAAAGGTATTAAAATAATTTATTTCATTGATTCAATCATTCCAGATTTAGAACTTGAATTTCATGTAAATCTTTACTTGAAGGTCTATGATCTTTGTTATATTTGGTAGGATCTGGTGAGATCAATGTTGGGTTGACTTAGGGTTTGCTAGGTAAAGGGGTGGCAGTGGTGAAAGAAGGAAAGGTAGCATGCTTTCATTGCTGGGGGTGGCCACACATTGTTCCCTATTACTCAGTAGCACAGGGATTGCGAGTTCCATGAGATGGATTGAACTGATTAGATAAATTTGGATTATCTATAATCCAAGAAAGACTGATCAGTTCTGATCCTTGGGCAAGTGAAGGAAATGTAAATATACTACCTATTTTTAAAGATTCCCTGGCTCTTAATAATTATATTCTGAAGCATTGTGCTGAATTAAAAATTAAATTCAATAATATCTAGCTAGTTTTGTAGACAATAGAAGACAGAGGACTAACTAATGAACTTTGGGTTGGTCTACTTGAAGGTAAAATGAGGCTCCATTCCTCCCAGATGTGCAGCAGAAGGCAGATAATTTTGACTCAAACTTAACCTTAGTGCTCAAGAAAATTCAAGGTAGTAGAGATAAAATTGGAGACATGGGAGGGGACAGGGTAAGGAAGATTCTCCTTGAGCTGGATTATCCTGTTCACCTCAGTCCTAGCCCTAACCTTCCCCAAAGATTGAGAACTGGGAATATCTAACCAACACCTTAAAGCATATTTTCATAAAGAAAGCAAGGAATTTGTAAATCCTCAGCTTCTGCTTCTAGATTTTTTTTTATTTTTTGCAGATGTTTTGGATCAAAGATACCTTTTGGGTTCTTGTAGTTGTAGTGGTTAACTCTCTTTTCCTGACTGATGCATTCTTGCTGCTCTCTTTGGTCTCCACTTTTATTATGACCTTATGATTTGATGACATCACAACTATTGTGACTTTGAGGGGCTTTTGTGCATTTTGGCTTTGATTAGTTTCCTCCTCCCACCTTTTGTTGGGAATGCATCTTATTAATTGTTTCTATTATGTGTTTAATTTGTAAATACTTTGAGAACAAAGCATGGATTGTTTCTT
Source organism: Gracilinanus agilis (assembly GCF_016433145.1). NCBI lineage: Eukaryota > Metazoa > Chordata > Mammalia > Didelphimorphia > Didelphidae > Gracilinanus > Gracilinanus agilis. The sequence continues at coordinate 84,461,616 of NC_058130.1, read as the reverse complement.
TGTGGGCATGAAATGTGATTTTAGCCATAGTGTGCCCACATAGGGCCAACCCCAAGGGGTGGAATGTCTTAGGCTTTATTTGTTTTGTACCAACCTTAGGCCCAAAGGGATTGATTAGATTACATGCAATTAATGATTTTGAATCCACCAAGGACTGCTTTTGGGGGAATCTTAAGTAAAATGATACCAAGAAGGGAAGAAGAAACTCTTTGGGTTTGGCAAACAGTTTATTTCCATTTGGGATGTTTTTGCTATTGACATGGTTGCATCCCATCATCTAGGAACTTCATCCTTATATCCTTGCTGTTTGTATATAATCAGTAAAGAGTTAAAAATATATTTGTCTCATTGATTCAAACACTACAAACTGTGAATTTGCATGTGGGGCTAAAGATGCACAATATTTCACTTTGGATTAATTATATGCACAGTACAGGAGTCTGACTTCTTAGGACAAGGAAAGAAAAGCAACTTTTATTAAGGTCCTAGTATGATGCAACCCACTATTCTAAAAAACTATGCTTAAAGGACCTGAGCTATAATAGACTCAACAAAATGGAAGGAGTTTGAGTAGTAGTATCTCCTTCACTGTCTTAAGTTGCCTTTCTCTGGACACATTTCTATTCACCATTCTCCTTCCTAAAAATTAACATTCTGAATGGAACACAATCCTCCAATTGTGACCAGCATAGAGTCTAGACGGTCACTTCTCTGAATATGATATTTCTATTAATGCAGTTTCAGATTGTTTTACTTAATGATTTAGTTTATTTATTGCCAATTCACATGGTTTACTATAGAGCACAAAATCCACTAAGACACTTATTAGTTGTGTGACCCTGGGCAAGTCATTTATCCAATTACTCAATTTAACTTAATTTTTTGCTTACCTCAGTTTTACCTCAGTTGCTTACCTCCATCTGTAAAATGGAGATGATGATAGCACCTATCAACTACATTTGTTGTGAGGATAAAATGCAATATTTTTAAAGTGCTCTGCAAACATTAAAATACTATGGTAATCCTAGATATAATTATTTTTATTATTATTTTTATGAGGCAATTAGATGGAATGATGGATAGAGCACTAGGCCTGGAGTTAGGAAGACTTGAGTTTTAATTTGACATCAGACACTAAATAGCTGTGTGACTCTGGGCAAGTCATTAACCTCTGTTTGCCTCAGTTTCTTCAACTATAAATAGGAATAATAGTAGCATATAATTCACGGTTTTTTTTTAGAGGATCGAAGGAGATAATAATTGTAAAGCACATTGCCTGGCACATAGTAGGTGCTATATAAATGCTTATTCCCTTCCTGTTATTATTATTATCCTCCACATGATTGCCTTTCAAACTTGAAAACAGCTATTAAGGTCCCTCTGAGTTTTCTCTTCTCCATGCTAAACCTTCCCAGTTTCTTCAATCAATTTTCTTATGTCATTCTTAAATCCGTTCATCATCATCTTTTTCTGGACTTTTTCCAGTTTTCCCTTGTCCTCCTGGGGTGTCTAGAATTGAACACAATGTTCCAGATGTGGAGTATTGATTCATAGCTTGCATTTTGTTTTTATTCTTAATTTTTTGTAATTCAGAAATTAGCTTTTTTTTAGCTCTTGGCTTTTTCACCAGAGATAGGGAAAAACTGTTTAACTTCTTATAGATATTGCCTCCTCCTCTTCCGTCCTCTCCCAGATGCTCTGTACAATACCACCTAGGGATGATTTCATTTAGAAACCGTACTAAACACACGAGGTCACACATTCTGCTCCCTTCCATCCTGTGGGAACAAGCTTTAGTGAAAAAAAAATAAAGCCATGCTAAACTGATTTATGTCAGTAGTTTTCCACATAGCCTTCAAGGGGTATAAAACTTCTTCCCTGGAAAGTACTTTTGAGTTATTCAGGACTTGGGAGAGTGGTCCTAATTCTTGTCACACATCCTGTGTGTATGGGTGGGTGTACTGTGGATTTAATGAGACCCACCATGCTTCCATTAATCAGGAGTCCGAGGTCCAAATTCATCCACATTTGTTTGCGTTGGTGGGTTCAGGGCTTGCAATGGATTGGAATGGACATATGGGGATACTTGTTGACCCCTGGTCCTGTGTAGGCTTGCTTGAAATAACGTCTCACTGTATTACATAACTAAAGTATTTAAAGTAGTCATTTCCTGAATCACTTAAAATTTGAACCCAAGTTTTGATTGGTTTGTCCAGCAGACTAACTCTATGTTAGGAAAAAAAGGGTAAAATTTCCTTTCCTTTGAATTTTGTAACCATTCCCATCTCTCTTAATAGGAGACAACACTAATTGCTGAGGAAGATATACGGGACAGTAGAAAGCTGGTTATAGAGTCAGTGGACCTGGGTTTGAATCCCGACCAACCCATTTACTGCTTGCATTATCTTGGACAATAATACTGATAATAATAATATAATAATAAGCTAGTATTTACATAGTGTTTTAAGGTTTGCAAAGCATTTACTTATGTTATTTGATCCTTGTAACAATTTGATGATATAGCTGCTATTTTACAGGTGAGGAAACTGAGGCAGAGAGGGTTAAATGACTTGTCCAGGGACACAGCTAGTAAGCTGAGGCTGACACTGAACTCAGATCTTTCTGATTCCAAAATCTAGCACTCTATCCACTGTCTCATCCAGTCACTTGATCTCTGTGGATCTTGGTTTCCTCAACTGCAAAGAAGAGATTGCCTTAGATGACCTAAGATCATCACATTTATGATTCTAAAAAGGATAAAACAATCAGAATCAAATTAGGTCTAGAGCCAATTTTCGGTTACAACATAGACAAAGTTTGGTTGCATATTTGCTCCCTTTATATTTCTCTTCATCCATTAAACCAAAAGTATTTTATTCAGCCGAAGCAGAAATAAGTGTGATTTGGTCAATCTTATTACAATTACCCCTTCTGGCTCAGGCTGTCTTTCAGAAAGGCAGGGAAAGGTTGACAACACATACGAAGCTTATTCCTATAACTCTTTTCATTGAGAATATCTTCCTTCCTGTAGGATATGTGCTTGCATTTAGGACTGTTGGCTGATTTATTCACTGTAATTCATTCAATCAAATAAAAGTTAAATTTCTTTTTATTGCAGTTTAAGGTTCATGGAAGTCTAATCTAATCCAGTTAAATTTATTTGTCTTGGAGGATAGCTATTTTTTAAAAGAGGAAACTAATAAAGTTGAAAGGACATTAGATTTGGGGTCAACAGAAAAGGATTTGAATCTGAACTCTGTAACTTAATACTTGTGTGACATTGGACAGATCAGTTCTTTCTGGGTCTTAGTTTCCTTACCTTTGGAGAAAATGAATGAAGGAAGGAAGAAATGATAAAACATTAAGCACTTATAAATTAATAAATGTTTATTAACTGATTGCATAGCACGCTGCTAATCATTGAGGGCATGAATACAAAGGCATAATAGCCTCTGTTCTCAAGAAGCTTATGTTTTAACAGGAGAGACTATATATATATATATATCCACACACACACACACATATGTTCATATATGTGAGATTTCAGCTGCAGGTAAGATGGAAAAGGCTAGTGGACTTTAGGCTGAAGCAGCAAAGCAGGTGGTAATATATCTTCTATAATGATATTTTTGCTGATGAAATTGTATCCATTTCTGATTTTAAACCATTTCAGCAGTTCCAAGGAGCTTGGTGCTAAGAACTTTCTTTTCCAGGTCTTCATTTAGCTATGACTGCTAAAAAGGTGGAAGCTGGAGCATTTCCCACTAACCATTAAAGCTGCTTCTTTAATTAAATGAAATTTAACTTTTCTTCTATTAAAGCTGATGATTGACCCTGGCTGATGGGATAAATTACTTTCTAACTCTTATATTCACTCTCCTGTGGTTTTCAATGTAGCATGGCCCAGTCAGTAGATAGAACGCTCAGATGTCCTTATTGAAAGTGGAGGTAGGAAACCCGGTATGCTATATTCCTAAACTCCAAGAAGTGACACCAACCAATCCATGCTCATTGTCCAATAGAAAAAGAGAAAACAAATCTTATTATTTTACCATAATGGTAGCCAGTTCCACATTCTCTTCCTGAAGTTATTTTATTGCCTCAAATTCACTTTCATTCTTTTCATCTTTTAATTTAATCCTTCTTTCCCTAATTTTTTTCTGTGCTCTTCTAAATGTCTCTTAGTGTATCTCAATTTTCTAGTGACCTGATACTTTTACTTTCTTGGTTGTAACAAAGAAAAATTAGCTGATCAGCTTTTAGTAATAATGCTTTATGGGGACTGGCTTCAGTCAGGAACTTTAGCCTTTTATGGTCCCTGATAATCTGTAGTTGTCACAGTCAAGGGACCCATGTCAAACCCTGGAGTTCCTGTTAAATATCTTCCCACCTTCTAGCCCTAGTTAAGCAATTATCTTTATCTCTGAGGCAAAATAACAGTGAGTGCAAAGTGGGTCAGTTTCTATCCTCTACAAAGGAAGATAGTAGAGAAGTTTGATATTCCACCTTCCAGCCCTCTAATCAGAGAGGGAGGTGGTGTTAATGAAGGCTTGAATTAACAGTATGGTGAGAGATTAGAGGTGATCAGTTTAACCTGGGAGGGGCATTGTTTTAGGAGTTGAAACCAGGTGGAGTAACACATGCGGAATGCAGTGGGAAAAGCATAATATAATATATAAAATATTTGATATTTGATATTATGTAATATAAAATACTATATATAAATATAATCCTAGGTGTCTACAGAATTGGCAAAAGACTTCTTATTTACAAAGAGAATTATGACATGACTAACTCTGAGTGTGTCTAGACACTTTTCGAAAAAAAAATGCAAGGAGAAGGAAAATAGATGTTGGAAGGCAGACACGTAAGAGAAAACTGGATTCTCGACCTCTCCCTGATTTCTGGTTTGTTGCTCTAGAGACTCTGGGGAATTTCCCCTTTGGGTGAAATCAAGGCTTCTAATTCTTGGTTGAGCTGAGATATCTCACTTCTAATTGAGGAGAGATCAATTTATTCACTTGTATATTCTAATTTACATATCTTATATAATTTTTGCTTGTTATCTGCTTAGGCAAATGGGTTTACCCATTCTTCAGTATATGTGATGGTATTTTGAATAACTAGTATTTCATGTGAAAGGGTCAAGCCTTTGTGTGTAAGCTTGGGGTATTCATTCCTCTTTAAAAGATAGCAACCAAGAAAACAGCTAAAACTAGTGAGAGATAAGAGGGCCTATAATTCCAGTCTAGTACCCTCTTTTAAGGGAGATCCAGAATATCCAAACCCATGACCCCCTTTCTTGTTTCCCTCCAGGCAGGAATCGAAGTCTTCC
>NC_058130.1:84445015-84454435 GCF_016433145.1 Gracilinanus agilis | reverse complement strand
TTTTTTTCTGTGCTCTTCTAAATGTCTCTTAGTGTATCTCAATTTTCTAGTGACCTGATACTTTTACTTTCTTGGTTGTAACAAAGAAAAATTAGCTGATCAGCTTTTAGTAATAATGCTTTATGGGGACTGGCTTCAGTCAGGAACTTTAGCCTTTTATGGTCCCTGATAATCTGTAGTTGTCACAGTCAAGGGACCCATGTCAAACCCTGGAGTTCCTGTTAAATATCTTCCCACCTTCTAGCCCTAGTTAAGCAATTATCTTTATCTCTGAGGCAAAATAACAGTGAGTGCAAAGTGGGTCAGTTTCTATCCTCTACAAAGGAAGATAGTAGAGAAGTTTGATATTCCACCTTCCAGCCCTCTAATCAGAGAGGGAGGTGGTGTTAATGAAGGCTTGAATTAACAGTATGGTGAGAGATTAGAGGTGATCAGTTTAACCTGGGAGGGGCATTGTTTTAGGAGTTGAAACCAGGTGGAGTAACACATGCGGAATGCAGTGGGAAAAGCATAATATAATATATAAAATATTTGATATTTGATATTATGTAATATAAAATACTATATATAAATATAATCCTAGGTGTCTACAGAATTGGCAAAAGACTTCTTATTTACAAAGAGAATTATGACATGACTAACTCTGAGTGTGTCTAGACACTTTTCGAAAAAAAAATGCAAGGAGAAGGAAAATAGATGTTGGAAGGCAGACACGTAAGAGAAAACTGGATTCTCGACCTCTCCCTGATTTCTGGTTTGTTGCTCTAGAGACTCTGGGGAATTTCCCCTTTGGGTGAAATCAAGGCTTCTAATTCTTGGTTGAGCTGAGATATCTCACTTCTAATTGAGGAGAGATCAATTTATTCACTTGTATATTCTAATTTACATATCTTATATAATTTTTGCTTGTTATCTGCTTAGGCAAATGGGTTTACCCATTCTTCAGTATATGTGATGGTATTTTGAATAACTAGTATTTCATGTGAAAGGGTCAAGCCTTTGTGTGTAAGCTTGGGGTATTCATTCCTCTTTAAAAGATAGCAACCAAGAAAACAGCTAAAACTAGTGAGAGATAAGAGGGCCTATAATTCCAGTCTAGTACCCTCTTTTAAGGGAGATCCAGAATATCCAAACCCATGACCCCCTTTCTTGTTTCCCTCCAGGCAGGAATCGAAGTCTTCCTTGGAAAAGAATGGACAAGATTATTGAGATAGTTGTCAAGGATTTCCTGCAAACCATAGTTAGAAAAACCTATATGGATGTCCACAGAGTATACATGGGCAATATACCCACTCTATATTAACAATAATAGTTTTCTAGTAATGCTAGATGGAATGGATTCCAATGCAATGGAATTCCATAGTCTGAAGAAAGTTGAGAATTGCCTAACATGCAATGAAAAGTTTCATGGTGTGTATGAGTAGATTATAATGCATCTTAAGCCAAGAAGTGGATAAAAAGGTGGTGAAAATGCATCATCGTTTTCATGATGAAAATTTTGCTCACGATGTTTCATTTCAGACATCAGAGAAATGTTTGACCACAAAAGAAAGGACAGTCATGTGGTGAGAATGAGGAATACACACTGAATAGTCAATGTACTTGATTGGCACCCTTGTAATGTCAAGAGATCCAGAGAAAAGTCTTTGATACATTGAAGTTTATGAAAGAATGTGGATGAGAGGGCATGAGTCTATCACAATCAGAATCACTGGATGGAGTTCTCATATCACTTGAGACAGGCATTGGAGAAGAGATTTGACCTGTGACTTTATTCATCTCTCCAAAGAGAACATTCCTCCTGCCAATATAGATTGACATTCTCTCTCTACAACAAAGGTTAATGAGCAACCTAGAGAACTGAGAGTCTGAGGGATTTGCCTAGGCAGTATTTTTCTTAGGTAAGACTTGATCTTATGTCTTCCTGGCTCTAAAACCTTTTCTCTCTGCTATCCTATAACTGCCACTCTATCAATGAAGTAATAATAACAACTAATATTTACATAGTGCTGTAAGATTTGCAAAATTAAAAAGATATGGCTAGAAATAATAGTTCACATTAACCAAGAAAACTGTTTTTAGAGTTAAATTGCCTTTGAAATAATTTAAAAAGTGTTTTCCTTTCAGAACAAAAGATAGGATTTTGAGTTTCATCTCTTGACAGGGCTGCTCTATTCCCCCAGAATTATCATAAGAGCATCTGATGGTTTTATGAAAAACTAAGAAAATCTCCTCCCTGCTCCCAAGTCCCCCACATTTTAATTGAGTTGTGATATTGCCTTTTTATTCAAAGTGTGCCTATGGCTTAATAGAAATGCAAATGAAAGCCTGAGTTAATTTGTTTCTCTATCATTGGCCTCTCTGTGTAAGAATGTTAACTCCCTGGGGAGCCTGGCTATATGGTACTTGGAAGCTAACACCAAGATACCCATGAGAACAGATGACATTCAGGCTTACCATTTTAATGACAAATGTTTCAAACCAGCCAGGAATTAGACTATTTACAACAGAAAGGAAAGGAAAAGTTCTAGATACCCATTCCCAATCCAAAAATGTATGTAGGACATCTGGTACATTGTTGTAGGAACTGAACAAAGAAGTTTGACACATGCTCTGTTGGGGGTGGAATAAGGGGAGGGTTGATAATAACATCATATGAGAGTAAAACATGTACTTTGTTTTTTGGTTGTCTTACTCTTCAGGACCCCATTTTGGGGTTTTCTTGGCAAAGATACTGGAGTAAGTTTGCCTTGCCTTTTTTCTAACTCATTTTATAGATGAAGAAACTGAGGTAAACAAGACTAAGTGACTTGTTCAGCATCACACAACTAGTAAGTGTCCAAGGCTAGATTTGAACTCAGTTCTTCCTGACTCTAGGCTTAGCACTCTATCTACCACCTAGCTGCTCCAAATCATGTACTTTAATCATTGGTTTCTGTCAAGGTTCTTGAGTAAGAACACCTCTGTCCAAAGCTTCAGGAGGACAGGTTCACTAATACCATGCTGGTAGAGCTATCAATTGTTCTCTCCATTCTGGAAAGTGATTCGGAATTATGCTAAGAAAAGTATTGAAATATCCATCCCCTCTGACCAAAGGATTCTACTGCTAGAAATATATCCTGGGGGAGGGAGAGTGAGAGAAATGAGTCTCACATCCTCCACATCATCACAAGCAGTCATTTCTGTAATAACAAAGAATCATTCATAAAAGAGATCTATTTAGTAATGGTTAAATAAACGGTGGTACAGGAATATAATGGAATGTTATTGTGTTTTAAGATATGTGGAATTGGAAGAAGAGGAAGAAAGAGGAATATTTATGTGAAATGATGTGAAGCTGAGTAAGCAGATAGAGAGCAAAACAACATAGACAAATAGTAGAACAAGATAAAAAGAAGGGGGGAAAAAGAAACTGAATGTTCTGTATGGCCCAGAAAAAGAGATGATGAAATGCATGTCTCCCACCTTCACCAACAAACTGAGAGCCTCTACCTCCAGTTTTGTCAAATAAAAAACATATCTCAAAAAAAAATTGTGCTACCGCCAGGTCCTTTTCCTTCTTTTTAAAAGAATCGAACTTAAGGCAGTTATGGCTTTTTCAAAATGGCCTCTTCCCTAAGACACTGATGATGCAGAATACTGGAAGCCTGTTAAGAAAAGCAGTCTTTGGGGGAACCTCACTGCTAAAGATCCGAAGGAGTGGGGCCATTGGAAAGAGCCAGAATTTCTGCCCTTGTTTATTGCCCTGCCTACTGATCAAATTTGATTCCATTCTCTTTGCTTATCTTTGACCTCAGAAACCAAATAATCCTACTCTTTCATTTAATAGATAAGGAAAATGAGACCCATAGAGCTTAAAGTGCCCAGCCTGGAGTCAGGAAGACCTGAATGCACCTCCTCCCTCTGACACTTACTAGCTGTGTGATCCTGGGCAAGCCATTTAATCTCTGTTTACCTCAGTTTCCTGATTTATAAAATGGACATAATACTAGCATCTACCTCTCAGGGTAATCTCATAATTTTTCATTTCTCCTATGTTATGGCAGACTTTCACTTTGCCATTTTACAGCTCTTTTCCTATCATCTTCTGTAAAAGTTCTGTGGTACAATGCAATTTTGAATTTGGGACACATAAATGTGATAATATAGAAAAATGCTTTAGACCTGGAGTCAAAAGACTTGGGTTCCAATCTCACCTCCAATATATACTTGCTCTGTGACATCACAGGAGTCATTTCACTTTCTGGAGCTTTGATTTCCTTGATGGAGGTGATGATAAGTGCACTCTAACCTCATTGGGCTGTTGAGCTCATTGAGTTTCTTTGCTGAGTTTTCACAGGGGCTATTTTTAGAAGCTCTGTTCTATGATACTGCTGGTAGATAATACCCATGGACATTGCTCTTTAGCTGCCTCCTAAACTCTTGCATTCAATCTCTGTCTGTCTGTCTCTCTGTCTGTCTCTGTCTCTTTGTCTTTGTCTGTTTTTGTCTCTCTGTCTCTGTCTGTCTCTATCTCTCTGTCTCTCTCCTCGCTCCTGCTATTTATTGTTCTTGCTGTGGCTTTGAAGGAAGTCATCGCTCTTTTAGACTGAGACCACCTGGCCTATAGGACTAATGGCTAATCAACGCCTGCTCACCTCTGTTGCTAGTTACTGTCATAAATCTTCTTTGCTACAGAAAAAGCACACACTCAAGCAGCCAGAGGACTTTAGCATCTTTCCTCAATTTTAATTCCCTAGACTTCACTCTTAGCTCCTTTAGATCAAATGAATTCCAATCAGGATACAGGCTGGTTTTCCCCAGATAGTTAGTAGTATCCACTGAGTCTTCCTGAGGCTGAGAATAAACACTCAACTCCTTTGTGTTCACCTTAATTCCTGTCATGCTCCCTCATAAGTAATACTGCTGTACAAACTGTCTTGAAGCTTCAATAATCTTCAAAAAGGTACTTTGAGGGGAAGAGATACAGCTTGGTAGACTGCTGAGAAAGCCTTCGTCCATTTTATCTTTTTGCATTTTTGATGTACTTCAGAAACCATCTAGTTCTAGTCCAACACCCTAGATATATAAATTCACTTACAATATCTTCAACAAGTAGACATCTAGCATCTTCCTAGATTCTGTTAGATCCCTGATCCTTGTAGGGATTAGGGCCACTGGACATTATTTAATCATTCCCAAGTGTGTGTGATCCTTTTTTCCCATTAGGCTCTGGTAGTCACCCCACCTCCTTCCCCATCTCCTCCATCCTCACTCCCATCCGTGGTGTCCGCTGGTCCATCTTCAGCACCATAAGCATGGAGGAAGTGCTGCCTATCTTCTGACTCAGTGGAACCCTGTCCCAGGACCATCTCTAGTGCTAGGCTGCCTTTTTTTGGATATGTTCTCTTCCATCTCCCTCCCCCGCCAAGGCTTTCAAGACAAGTAAGGTACATCCCAAGGTCAGTGTCTTCCTCTCCATATTTCCTTCTTCCTACAAGAGTGGTTCAACTATATATATATATATATTGTTTAGTTGTTTTTAGTTTTGTCTGACTCTTCATGACCCCTTTTCCAGATTTTCTTTGCAAAGATGCTGGGGTGGTTTGTTGGCCCACTTTACAGATGAGAAAACTGAAGCAACCAAGGTTAAGTGATTTGTCCAGGGTCACATAACCATTAAGCATCTGAGGTGAGATTTGACCTCAGGTTTTCTTTTTTTTCCATTTAATAATTTTTATTTTTTAGAAAAGTTAACATGGTTTCATGATTCATACTCCTACCCTACTTTCCCCTTCACCCCCCCAGCTCCCCCCCATAGTCGATGCACATTTCCACTGGTTTTAACATATGTCATTGATCAAGACCTATTTCCAAATTGTTGGCATTGGAGTGTTAGTTTCGAGTCTACATCTCCAATCATGTCCGCCTCAATCCATGTGTTCAAGCAGTTGCTTTTCTTCCATGTTTCCACTCCTGCAGTTCTTCCTCTGAATTTTGGTAATGTTCTTTTCCATAAATCCCTCAGAATTTTCCTGGGTCATTGCTTTACTGCTAGTACAGAAGTCTATTACATTATATTTTACCACAGTGTATTGGTCTCTGTGTACAATGTTCTTCTGGCTCTGCTCCTTTCACTCTGCATCACTTCCTGGAGGTCTTTCCAGTTCACATGGAATTCCTCCAGTTTATTATTCCTTTGAGTGCAATAGAGCTCAGGTTTTCTTGACTCCAGGCCTGACACTCTATTCACTGCACCAATGTATAAATGTGCATGTATAAGTATATCAACATGCAATGAGATAGTGTGGTATAATGGATAGGACACTGGCTTCGGAGTCAGAAGACCTGATTTCAAAACTCACCTTTGACACTTATAGCTCTACAGGCCTGGGACAGTCACTTAAGTTCTTTGTGTTTAGTTTAATCATTGCTAATTTGATCAGCTGAGAGACATGAACTTTCAGGAACTTGGAAGGAATGAAATTTCATGAAATGTAAACCAAGCCGTCTACTACTGCATGGTTTATTTTATTTTCACTTGTCACCTGGGATTCCCCTTCCATAAAAAGATTAGAAGTGTCAAGAACCTTTCCCCCTTTATAGTTTCATCTTTCATTACTTTGAGATATTAAGCTACATTTAATCTGTAATAAGATATTCCTCTTGGCTAGTGTTGTGATGAGAAGTGATGTCTTGCAACACCAAGTTTTTGATATTGAAAACACTTTCTGGCCACTACAGATTTTGTCCATGTTAGAAAACAAGAGGATCTAGCACAGAGTTGGCTTTTTGAGAAATTTAAAGGGCTGTAAAAGATGTTTTCTCTGAAATAGTACACAGAGAGAACTGTATGAAATTGGTTTTTCTTTTTTTCTTGCTGAGAAGGGAGACTTAAGGACAATGATGAATTTTAGAAATGTACCCAAGAGAAGGAATATTGGGTTTTCCTGTCTCTTTCTTTTTCATACTCCCTATATTTTTCCAATCCTCCCCCACCAGGCTCAGAGCCACAAGGTTTTGTTCATTCAATGGTTCCCTCATCATGGTGCCCTGAAAAGACAAATGGTTGAGTTGGCTTTGGGAGGACAAACCAAGGAGGTGTCTTGAGTCTTTATATATTCTGTACCATTCTCTATTTCCTGCTCCATAACTAAAGAAAAACAGTCTTAGTAGAAAAGTTTTCCTCATTTGAAATGCCAACAGAGATAAAAAAGAGGGGCTACACTGTATTATAGGTAAATAGGCACTCTTGGTGGTTCTCAGTGTCCAACAGGGTTTATAAGACAATTACCTTTAGTTTGTGACTATTTTCTTCTAGAATTATAATTTTATCAGCTTGGGAAATCCTTGATGTGGAAATTCCCTCCAATGAAAGAGAGATTGATAACTGGTCTGGGATCTCTAACTTTAGAGAGTTGCTCCGGGGATCTAAGAGGTTAAGTGACTTGCCTAAGGCCATATCCTTGGTTGCTACAATTAAATTTTTTAAATTTTAATTTGAGAGATCAAGATTGAGGAAGGGTAAATGACATTTCTAAGGCTACATGATAATCCTGAGAGGTAGCATAAATTTGAAGGAACTTCAAACTTCCAAAACAAAAGTCCATGTTTTCTCAATCTGTCTGAAGTCTCTTCACAATTTCATAGGTGAATACTATTGCCAAAAAAAATCTAGTAGACAACCCTCTGGTCATGAGTACTTTCCCACTTACTTGGGTTGATTCTTAAACAACACAAACAGAATCCATTTTGGGGTACATACTTTGAAGTCTTTTCAGCCTATGGACCGGTCAGAGCCAGGATCAGCTGACATTATTTTTAAGAATCCAAGAATCCATGACATAATGAGGTATCTGAGAAGATTGGAGTGGCAGCAAGAAAGTAAACTTGAACATCTAAAAAAGTTATGCTCAGCAAAAGCAATTAGCATCAAAAGATAACTGCATACATGGCTTTTAAAAAACCTTTACCTTCTGTTTTGGATTTTAGACTAAGGATTGGTTCTAACCAGGAGAATGATAAGGATTAGGCAATTTCCCATCTTTTTACTTGCTATACCCTATGCCTGGAATGTTCTTCCTCTTCATCTATATTTCCTAACTTCCTTCAGACTTCAACTAAATTCCTCCTTCTACAAGAGGCCTTTCCCAAATCCCTTTTCTCACATCTGCTGCCTTTCCTCTGGTTCTCTTCCATTATACTGAAAAGATTTTATATGGACATAATTATCTTCTATTTACATGTATCTACTATATAATCTACTATTCATGATGTCTCCTCTGCTACAATATGAGCTCTATAAGGGCAGAAGCCATGATTTTTTGCCTTTCTTTGCATCCCTAGGGCTTAGCACAGAATTTATCATACCTTATTAAGTGCTTCTTGGCTGACAAACTGGTTTTTCTCTCTGGCACACTTCAGAATAGAAAGCAGTCTGACACTTTGCCTCTACCCTCCTCTCTGCCACTGCAGAAAACATGAAGCCATTTGAAAGTTTTCACTTGAGTAATTAAGCAAATTTGTTTTTGCAACCTGAGATTTCATTATCATTACCCCACATTTCAAGTGAAGCATAAATCCTAAACAACCAACCTAATGAGCAATTCATTGCTTCCAGAAGACACTTAACTAAGTGCTGGCACCTGTCACGTTTTCCCAAAGAGTTCTAGTCTAGAAACCAAATTAACAACCATGAATACTTACTCACTAGCAAAGTATAAGTTTAGATGACAGAGAAAAGAAAAAAATCATTTTTGAACTTCTGCCATCTCATTCTTATTTTCTCAGAAAGGGAAGCTACATTGTTCATAGATTCCCTTCATAATGAAAGTCTTTCAACAGGTAGACAAGAGAGTGAAATGATAATTCATTTCCTATATTGCAACAATCACAAATATTTTTTTTGTAGTAGGACTGGCAATATTTCCAGTCAAGCCAATGGTGCAGATGTAATCAATTGATTACATTTTATTTCATAAAGAGATAATTACGATGTATGCAGTTGTGGTGAACCTGTGAACTGATCCAACCAGAGTGATTTGGAAGTATGCCCAGAGTTATAAAACTATTTGTTCTTAGTATTGCTGGATCTATTTCCCAAAGAGATCAGGATAAAAGGGGAAAAAACCCCTATATATTCCAAAGGATTTCTAGAAGCTCTTTGTGGTGTCAAAGAACTGGAAATCAAAGATATGTCCCTCAATTGGGAAATGGCTAAACAAATTGTGATATATGATGGTGATGGAATTCTCATGAGCAGACTAATTTTTTTAAAACTTGGAAAAAGAACTATATGAGATAATGAACAATGAAATGAGTAGAACCAAGAGAATATTAAGTATAGCAATAATCTTAATATTTGAATCCAGAGTATTCTCTCTCTCTCTCTCTCTCTCTCTCTCTCTCTCTCTCTCTCTCTCTCTCTCTCTCTCTCTCTCT